>NC_052119.1:3656074-3709085 GCF_012273895.1 Zerene cesonia
GCGATATTAATGATCACAGAATGCGCTGTGAGTATACAACAGGCAAAATGTTCGCATACCCAGATGTTTTAAAGAATGGTTTATTTTGTTTAGTTGTACGTAGTGCGAGATTGATACAGGCTGTGCTATTGGATGTTATAGCGTCACAATGCATTCCAATAATAATTGCAGACACAATAGTCATGCCATTTAACTCACATATAGACTGGAACAGAATTGCAATTTTTATACCAGAAGATAATATAAAGAACTTATTGAAAATAGTGCATTCAGTGAGCAAAGAGAGACGTGGGGAATTATATTGGCAATTGAGATGGGTCTATGAAAGATATTTTGCAAGTATAGAAAAAATTACAATGACTATGTTGGAAATTTTTAATGAAAAAGTATTTCCATTGTCCGCGAGAATGTATGAAGACTGGAACATGCCGGAGCATTTGGTAAGTTTAAAATATATTTTTCCGTTTACTTATTCCTCTATTTCAAAGTAAAATTATATTGTTAAACATATAATCCTCAAAATTTTGTAGGTTCTCAAGTCGTACGTTTTTATTGGTTTGTTACTCTTATTTGTTAGTTTGTTATCTATACTATCTGTGGGTTTTCAAACCAATTAAATTCTACTATACAGCACATATGAGTTAACAGAAAAACACAAACTATGTCTTGTAGAAGACATTCCAATAATTGCTAATGGTCATTGAAAGAAAAAATAAATATCAAACAATAAGAGCCCAATAATTATCATTGCCTTGTCAGGCTATATACAAACAGCAAGCTTATTAAATTTAAACCATTTTTTCGCTCAATTAACGTTTTCGGTCTTAAGCGAATAAAAGGAATAGCATTTTATTAATAATATTTATATGTAACTAGCTGCGCCCCGCGGTTTCACCCGCGTAAGTCCGTATCCCGTAGGAATATCGGGATAAAAAATAGATGTTGGCCGATTCTCAGACCTACCCAATATGCTTACCAAATTTCAGAGGAATCGGTCAAGCCGTTTCGGAGGAGTATGGCAACGAAAACTGTGACACGAGAATTTTATATATATAGAAGATAGAAGATAATGTCTTAAGATTTGGTTGAACAACATTGTAGAAACAAACAATATCCATAATATTAATGAATCAGTTCAATTAATATAAATTTTATTTTTATACTATAAAAATGAATATGCATAAAGTGCTATATTATTGTTTATAAGATAATAGAAGAATTAAGTCATTATCTCAATATTAAGCTTTTGAACCTTTAGAAAACATTTGCACGATATGAATGCGCGGCCTTCACCGTGAGTTGGTTTCAGCCGGTGGATTTTATTCAAAAACAGATAATATTACTTGGAAATGGTTGCCTGCGATTATACAATACCGTCACTGGAAGGTATATTAAAAATGCTACGCACAGTTTAACACTGAATAAATATAGCGTAATATCTATTAATTAAAATTTGCTCTTATGTGTCTTGGTTTCTTTAACCATCTCTAAAGAATACGATGTCTTTCCATAAGATTTTTGATGACACATTGTTTTTATTTGCATACTTTATGTATGCATTATTTGTGAGTGTAGAATTACCGTTACGTCTACAGGGAATAAAAAACAGACAGCGGACCGGGTGCACTAACTTATACGGTAAAGGTTCTACGTATAGAATAATAGTTCTAGATTATAGCAACTAACAACCAATAGTTTAATGTTATGGGTATTTTTATAGACCCATGCTCCTTATATTTTTTTTTTATAATTATCTATAGTTTTAAAGCACAAAATGCGGATGCTTTTTGTGGAGTTGTAGAAAAAAAGAGACTTAGAATTTACCGAAATTTTATAAATTTATCATTTATATAAAAACCTATTCAAAGTTGTACGTAACCTCTCACATACAAACTAATAGTTTCTTATTTGTTTACGTTTGGATCAATTTAATTTAGGCAAATTGATCATTGAACGTCGGTAATTAATGTTTATATAGGACAAAGTATACGTTGACACTCTATATCGGTTGGCTTAAATTACTTATCAGTAAATATATTTTTTCCTTTGACAAAGAAATCAGAATAATTCAATAGGACCGGATACTTTGCCTTAACTTTTTTGGATCTTCATTGTCACATTCTTTGAACATTTTTGTGCGTATGACATTTATAATGGGCTTCATTTAAATAAAACTGCTAACAAAGTAGGGACCTCCTTAATTTATTTCTTTTGTTCGCATATCGTATTATACTCATATTGATCGTCGCTTTAACAGATTCGTAGTTATTAGGATTTATAATATTTGCCCAAAATGTATCGTCGACTATCTGATTAACCCGCCCTTATCTCGCGTAGCGCAGATTAAATTCTAGGTTAGCTGTTATCTTAAATATGCTCATGTATAAATGCATGCAGGTTTCCGACAGAAAGCGGGAAGTTTTTTTCTGATTTATACACATATTATATTCTATTTATTCCTTTACATCAAACTAAATTATACTTCAATGATAGGACATAATGTGTTATATAGTAAATTTTTCATGTCGCATTAAAATTTTAAAGAAGAATATAATAAATACTCACTTGATACAATTATAGGCAATTTTAGATTTAGTACGTATTAGGTAAATCGAAATATCTAGTGGGGCATAACAGAGACGTTCTTGCTGACGGTACTGAAGATTATCCTGGCAAAAAAACTTTATGCTCTACTAGAGCGAACGAAAGAGAGACTTTCTTCGTGTATCAAGTAAGGATCGAAGCTAGAGTTGCTCATTTTACGCGATCTTGTCGCTCTGCAGTACCTTGGAGAGTGATTCTTTTGTGTGCAGCTATCGTTTGAACGACTACTCTGTTGCCCCTCGTTTTCGTCGGCGAGTGCGAAGGCGGCTTTGACACAACTATGATGGCATTGTGATAGCCCAGAATATATTTCCGTGGCATTTAACGTTTCTTAAGTTCACCTACTTTTGAAGTGGCGTAACCTAATTCGAAACGAAATTATAACCTTTTTGTATTCAAAGATAATGCGAGCTTTTCTCTAGGAAATTCCAGCCGCAAAGGCCGATAGTAATAAAACAGTTACAATTATTTTAATTGCAAACCATTTTTATTATCGTTAGTGAATTAAAATTAATACTAAATATTCAGGCCCTATGAGCCTAAGAAATTATATATTCTATCATTCTATATATACCTGACGAAAAAGACCTTTATAAAAGTTGAATACCTATTTGCTTTAAAATAGATCAGTTAAACATTTGAAAAGCATCTGCTCTACGTCCCAAAAGGGAAAACTGGCTTTCACGTATTCTAGTTTTGTAGCCAACAAGTAAGAAAGTAATAAATTCTGTAGATCCCTTTAAATTTATAGAAGCGTAGGTAAAATTTTATTCGGCCAATAATAAATATTCTTTTTGCCGTGTACTTCGATATTTGTACATTCAACATTTGATTAGAAGTAAGTATAAGTATTATATAATACTAGCTGCGCCCCGCGGTTTCACCCGCGTAAGTCCGTATCCCGTTGGAATATCGGGATAAAAAGTTGCCTATATGTTATTCCAGTTGTCCAGCTATCTGCGAACCAAATTTCATTGCAATCGGTTCAGTACTTTTTGCATGAAAGAGCAACAAACACACACACATCCTTACAAACTTTCGCATTTATAATATTAGTAGGATTAGTAGGATAGTAGAATATAAGATCACGTTAATGTTTAAGCACATTTAATATACTATATTGCAAGTATACAATTTCATATTACTCAATAAATTACACAGAACATAAATAAAGTTTTAAGTAATTTTAATTTTACGTAGTTTGTTAGATGAACGGGATAGGGTTCAATATCCTTTCGTTTTTACGTGGCTGTGACGTAGTTGCATCGACGGACTGAAAACGTGCGGTTTTACATTTTGTATGATTCGGCCGATGTCCATTGTTTTCGTTATATTGATCCTATAAACCGCGCGCAACTAAATATGAAAAAAAGTGTATCCATAATTTACAAACTGTTTTTAGTATTGGTAGTCATTTTTAGTTTCTTAAAAGTAGTGGTATTTATAATAGTGTTATTATGTAACTAGACAATCGTTCAATACGTATCATAAAACATTAACTAGACCAGACAGAATGGACAATCAATATTATTTTAAACAGAGTAATTGCTATGCAATGTAATGGTACTATAGACCCGAAGTTAATGGTTACTGAAATTTGTTTATGTTTGTCTGTTTGAATGTGTCTAAAACTAGCAGAAAACAATGAGAAGATTTTGATGAAAATTTTTTATGGTGATATATTTGATTTAACTTATGGGTAACTGGGGATGAAAAGTAAAATCGCCACATATTTGCGAATATGTAATGTAAAAAATAATAATCAATTTGTAACTTTTTAAGAATGAATAATGTCCAAATTCATACAAAACTAGATTTTAGCAATTATTTGAGCATAATCGCCACATCTCGGAGATTTTTGTAATCAAAACATGTACGAGTAGCACTATGTGCCATCACATCAACCAAAAACAATCTATACGTACATAGCGCTAGCCAAATTAAACTCTCGATAAATGTAAATCGGTATTTCCAATGTTCAAAAAGGTGTTATTTTTAGTATGGACCGGTGAATCCGCTGTTTCTACCAGAGACGGCCCCGAAGGCGCCGGGCTTCACGGCTGTCATACTAACATATGACCGCGTTGAGAGTCTGTTCACGCTTATCAGAAAATTGGTGCGAACGCCGAGCTTGGCGAAGATCCTTGTTGTATGGAACAATCAGAAGCTGCAACCACCGCCGGGTAAGTTTATTTATATGGGGCTTTGGTTTATAGTATATTTGATCTTAAGAAGTATTGAATATATAGGGCTTTTGGGCCACCATAGGCCGCCAAAAATAATGAATAAATGGAATTCGTTTATACTTGATACATGATATAGATATTATTATTTACTAACGTAAAGTAATACGAGGAATTTTATCGTAATCTGTTCTTTGTTCAGAAAAAAATTACACATTACAATTATGCATCTGTATTTGCTGTAAAAAATGAATACATATTTATAGAAATGAATAAAAAAGTATTATGCTGTACACATGAAAGCAGAATATAATAAATATTGTATTATTCAGTGTAAAACATGAGTAATATGCGATACAACAAAAAGTAATTAATAAAGTTCCATTTATGTCTCTATTAATGGCTTTAAACATGCGATTTCGTATCTTATTTCGAACTACCCCTACCCGTGGTTTAATGTTATTTACTATTTAAATTTCACATTTGATTAAGCACTTCCATCCCATGTTTTCCCGTTATTTATTATGCTCGGGTACTATGGATAGGATGGTGTTAAATAATACGCTCTTTGAAAAACAATAACAGAGCGTGTAATATAACTGTCCATCGTACAAGCGATGTTGTGTTGAGAGTGAAATTAAATATTGAGATGCCAATATCTGTTTTATTTCGCACGCACTACGAACGTTTTTTATTTGCGCTCAACCGAATTGATTATTAATCTAAATACACTTTCAATGTTTTTTCAATAGAGATCGACGCTGTTTTGTCTTTGAATGTGCAATGTGATGATAATGTCCGAATGTTTTTTAATGCTTTGTGCCATGTACAGTGTGTACGAATTAATTTATAACATCGGAGTGGCTCCACTATCGCGTGGTTGGGCTGTGTATTAATTTCATTGCACGATTAGTTTTGGTTGAATTTATGTTGGCATGCATATTGATTTACTGCATTATTCATTTGATTCACTTTGAAACTGTCAGATGTGAAAAAAATGTGTTTTGATTTAAGAAAATATTTATTAATTTATGATACAACTAGCTGCGCCCCGCGGTTTCGCCCGCGTAAGTCCGTATCCCGTAGGATTATCGGGATAAAATGTTGATTATATGTTATTCCAGTTGTCCAGCTGTCTACGTACCAAATTTCATTGCAATCGGTTCAGTACTTTTTGTTCGAAAGAGCAACAAACACACACACACACACACACACATCCTTACAAACTTTCGCATTTATAATATTAGTAGGATTAAAGTAGGATAAGTGCAATATGTATACTACACTATTTCTTAAATTATACGAGATCATTTCGTTCTGCCTGCCTAATACGTTTCATACATGCAAATTTTGTTGTTAAATATGAAACAGTAATTAATGTTTATCAATGATTAAGGCATTGAATTCAAATAAACACTTTAGCAAACATAATAGACCGTCAAATAGGCATATTGGATGATAATAAATATGTATTCATATAAATCAGAGATCTCCTCCGAGACTTAAAAAATTTAACGACGCCCGTGAGATAAATATACTTTAATGTGTTTGAGATAAAATAAAATGTTATTATTTCTATTCATGTACATGAACTGCAACTCAAACAAACTCAAACTAAAACATTTATTCATTAAAGTAGACTTCTTATAGAAGCACTTTTGAATCGTCATATTACACAGTTATAACATTTACCACCGGTTCGGAAGGCAGTTTCTACAGAGAAGAGACGGCAAGAAACTCTGTAGTTGCTCTTTTAAAATAATATAAATTTTACATTTTAATTCTACATAATATGTTACATGGACATAACAATGATGCCAATGAACTGACCTGTGGTTCTTAAGCGACAACATTCCATGGATTGTCATCCTACTATCCTACTAATATTATAAATGCGATAGTAGGTTCTCTGAACTAATACATTTTTAATATAGTTTTTGAATTTAGCACTACTATACTATGTCTTATATAACGCTATGAAACATATTGTTATTCCACCATATTTACCACAGCGTGCCCACTCTCGTTTACTATCGTCTCGCAAACTAAAGCTTCATTCAGGTCCCACTACCAGCGCTTTGAGTCTAAGCACAGTCACTAACAGGTGGTCAACAAGGTATTGTTCGAATGTCGTGTACAAAGCACGCTGTAAAAGTGTTCAGCGCTTGAGTGCACTCTTACTGAAAACGTTTCAAAATAGTAGCATCGTACCTGGGCGGCTTTTTAATTATACAAGGGCTTTTCGTAACGTAAGTCACGTGACTTATAGACGTTATGGCGTAAGTATCCCCCGATGGTCTATCAATTAAATAATTGCAAATGAAAATTTTCTTGTTTTAATTCAGTTTCTCCTTCAGATGTATAATTGATTACTTTATTAATTATGTACATGTTTTATATTACATTTTCTTTACGGCGGTGTTAGTAAAGCTTATTAATATAGACTTAGGATTTATCTTTGAAACGCTTGTTAAGACTATATGAATAATCTTATAATATTGGATCGTTTTTCTTTGCGGGAATTAAAATAGTCCAGTTATAATTTGATGATAGTCTTTACGTTATACGAACAGCTTTGGGAAATGTTCTTAGATTCGTATTTAATAACGTATGAACTATTAAAATAACATATATAAGATTGTGGTAATTTTTTTTTATGTCACAGTCGGCAATGGAGGTGGTGGGTCGTCTGATGGTAAGCGCTACCACCGCCCATGAACAATTGGAGAGGCATAAGTTCCATTGCAGACCTTACGCCTCTACAAAGGGAATGCCGAATTTACATTGGGAAGGGATAAAGAAAGGGTTGGCGAGAGGAATAAAGGAAAGGACTGGGAATGGCAAAGAAAAGGATGCGGGCCTCTGGCTCCCCCACTCACCGAACGAAACACAGCAGAATGCTATTTCATGCCGGTCTTCTGTGGGGGTGTGGTAAGTACCACACCCCTACAGAAGAGCGGTGCGAGCTGGCCCAATTCGTGCCGAAGCGTGCTCGACTACCACATGGAAAGCAATCTGTTTTCCTATAGTTGGAATACTGTCTTTCTACGAAGTCAGATTCCAAAGTGAACAGCTTTGAGTTTCGGCGAGTTCATCATAATTATTGGATTATTGGATCAACATTTTTACCAAACTAAAACAGAAATGTCATAATATTGTATTTTTAACTATAATAATAGTGTATTAACACAATAGCGTCATATCCCTAGAAACACACAAACATGTCACACATTCCAGTACGAGGTAGTTTTAGTGGTTTCGGTATATTACATATTTATTTACCACTCTGCCAATGAATGAAGTAGTTCTTATAAACGACTAGCTGCGCCCCGCGGTTTCACTCGCCAATCCCGTAGGAATATCGGGATAAAAAGTTGCATTTGTGTCATTCCAGTTGTCCTTACCAAATGTCATTGCAATCGATTCAGTGAAAGAGCAACAAACATCCATACATCCATACTTACAAACTTTCACGTTTATAATATTTGTAGGATAGGATATATAGGTATCGTATGATAGCAAGAATGACAAGTAAATGTTTGTAATTCTTACATATTATTATTGCATGAGAACATTAATAAAATATCTTAAATACAATCGATTATGTAACAGTTTTCACCGCGAATGCTATCATGCCATATATGTATCAACAATTATGTCGTATTTCACAAATATGGAAAAACATAACGTGATTTGTGAAAGCGTCGCACAAATTCCTTTCCTGCTTCCTTCTTGCTAATGTATCTCGTTTCACTTATTATTACGCCAAAATTCTAACATGATCGTAAATGTTGTGCATAGTATTTTTTAAAAAGAGACATTGTTAGGCAATATGTATGTTTTTAAGACCCCAGAGCAATGTTCAGTAATCATTGGGCTGATTTTGGCATAATTTTATATTTTGATAAGCTAATAAGTGTAATGTTAATCGAAGAATAAAGAAACGCGGATATGTTATTAATTGAAATAGGGAATTGAATGTGGGAGTCGAGTACGCTTCGGCACGAATTGGGCCAGCTCGCACCGGGAATAGCACCATAACACCACTGGCGATCGTGATCGGGTGAAAAAGTAGCATGTGAATCAGTAGCATTTTTATTTGGGTGTAAGGGGGGGAGCCGGAGCCTCTTATCCTTTTTCCTACCCTTCCTAGTCCTTTTCTTTATTCCATCAGGCAGTCCTTTCCTTATTCTGTTTCCATTAAGGTTAGCAATCCATTCGCAGTGGCATAAGGCTTCTACAAATGTTCATTGGTAGTGCTGGCCGCTTATTTGGCTTCATTGGAATTGAAATAGAGGTCTAGAAAAAACAGTTCACGACATATGCATCTAAAGTCGAAAAAATGTACTAAAAAATCGATGACCAACATAATTTTGTATACCACGTATGCGAAACCGCCTGCGGACAGGTAGATAATTATGCTGTATATTTGCTAAATGCTATTAAAAAATCTGCGTTAACGGGACAAAATTCAAAACGGGTGTATCGATTCAGATGTGACCAACAATGAAATTCGGCAATTTAACGTGTTAAAGTAGGTACTGATAAGTTAGAAAATAAATTAAAGTACCCAATGCAATGGCAGTGTCGTCGGTTTGCAATAAAATAACGATAAACAGTGATACAAAAACCCCGACATAAATCGCAAAGAATAATCTTAATGAAGACTTATAACGCGATTGTAATAAAAATAATGAAGAAAGTTCAGTCGAGTTCTTGTTATTTACATACACTTATGTCGGAGACATGAAGCGGAGACAATGCATAATGACGTACTTGTAATTACGCTGGTGCAATAGAATAAAATGTTTTAAGCGCTTTTTTGTGTATTTTATAATGATGATGATGGAATAATTTACCTTTGTACGTTGTTTTTCTGAGTGTTGTTATTATACTTTTTAATTTGTGTGGGAGAAAGAGTTTGGGATGTTTCATTACCTTAATAGGCACTTAAATAGTTTAATAAATTACCATTTATATTTACTTGACCGCCTCCTTGGTACAGTGGTTAACGCGTGTATTTAGAACCGAGGGGTCCTGGGTTCGATTTCCGGTGGGGACGCACAAAAAAAAAAATGTCTCGGTCTGGCAGGACACAGAAGGCTGATCACCTACTTGTCCATAAAGAAAATCGATCAGTGAAACAGATGTATATCATCTGCCCCATACCCCACTAGGGGACAAGGGACTTCACTTATATTTAAACTAGCTTTTAACAGTGGCTTTGCTAGCGTTAAATTCGGAGTAATTAAATATATGTTATAGCTGTTCCTTTTGAATCACTCTTTCTGTTAAAAAAAAACAATCAAAATCCGTTGCGTAGTTTTAAAGATTTAAGCGTACATAGGGACATAGGGACAGAGAAAGCGACTTTGTCTTATACTATGAAGTGAAATAAATAGAGAAGACAGTTGTATGTAAATTCCTTCAGGTTTTACATTGGATTAAAACTTTTTGCAAAAAGCAATTGATTACAGCTCAATTTATCTTCTTAGTAACACAAGTTAAGTGTAATTTTCGTTCATTTTTCGTGTCTTATTTTTTTTTTGTCTGAATCCCAAACTTTACCAAAATAACATTACGTATATACATGTTTTTTTAGCGAATTGCTTTAAAGTTCAATTAAAACCCATTTCATTTTTATCAAAATTTTTCTTTTTGAAATATACATAAGTTGTACAGAATATTAGTTTTTAAATAAAGTGTCTGATTTAATTTTCTTTAGCGCTGAAGCTTAGCTTAGCGGGAACATCCTAATTTTTTTAACAGGATGCCTAGCAGTATCTATAGTAACATTTTTTTAAAATTGTGTTCCTTTTTTGTGTGCAATTAATGTACTAAAGAATATTATTTATAGATAATTTCATTCTATATATTGTACTAATCAAATATAATTTCCTTCCTCTTAATTAAAATATTTGGTATTGCAATAAATATCCTACTTCCTATATCCTACTATTCCTACTAATCCTATCCTACTAATATTATAAATGAGAAAGCTTGTAAGGATATGTGTGTGATTGTTGCTCTTTCACGCAAAGTCTACTGAACCGATTGCAATTTTGTATACGTAAACAGCTGGACAACTGGAATAACATAAAGGTAACTTTTTATCCCGATATGCCTACGGGATATAGACTTACGCGGGTGGAACCGCGGGGCGCAGCTAGTTATATATATGATTGCAACTAATATCCTCAAAAAATATAAGGAACATATAAGAAATTTCGTTCCCTTACAGTGGTAACAATTTGACTGAAGTCGATGATAGAAGATATAATGTACTTAACAGACTATCTTTTATTTCAGCCTCCGAATGGCCGGTGATAAACAAGCCGTTAAAAATAATACGAACCAAAGAGAACAAATTATCGAACAGGTTTTTCCCCTACGACGACATTGAGACGGAGTGTCAGTTGACCATAGACGATGATATTATTATGTTGACACCAGATGAATTAGAGTTTGGGTAAGTTTATATTTTCATGAAGACCATAAAACTATTGGAAGTACAGTAAATGAATTATTTAACATAACATTAAGAATTAACATACATACAAAAACATTGTAAAGTATAACATTTTAATATAATTTAATATCTTAATATATATAAATTACGTGTCACGTTGTTTGTACGCGATGGACTCCGAAACTACTCCACCGATTTTTATCAAATATGCACATTATGTGGAGTTTGATCCAACTTTAAAGATATGATAGTTTGTATTATTTCAATTACTGCAGCTGCAGAGCAGCTAGTAACATTATTATAACATAATAATTTAATACATAATATAAAATTTTATGCGTGTTATTTTTCAGTTTTGACGTATGGCGGGAATTCCCCGACAGAATCGTTGGGTTTCCATCGCGTCTGCACGTGTGGGACAACGCCACCAGTTCGTGGAAGTACCATAGCGAGTGGACCAATCAGATATCAATGGTAAGAACTCGAAACATTTATTTATTCAGCCTGTGTAAGATTATAAAATAAAAACTCATTCACTTCACTAATTAACTATTTATTACTAATTATTATATATCAATAAACTGTTTATTATTAGAAAAAATATTATGGAAAAGTTTGAACTCGTGTGTACTCGTTCTCATATAACGAACTTACTGATTTATAGCATGAATAAGCATACTAAGCAAAAGCACTTCTTTGATTTTATGAATATAAAACAATTATGTTTAACAAAAAAAATGAAACTGCCTCGACATTGTCAGAACTAAACCAACATTAACTGTAATCCTATCCTACTAATATTATAAATGCGAAAGTTTGTGAGGATGGATGTATGTGTATGTGTATGTTTGTTACTCTTTCAAGCAAAAACTACTGAACCGATTGCAATAAAATTTGGTACGTAGATAGCTGGACAAGTGGAATCACACATGGGCGACTTTTTATTCCAATATTCCTACGGGATACAGACTTACGCGGGTGAAACCGCGGGGCGCAGCTTGTAAAAAATCAAAATCCGGTCACCCATTCGAAAGTGGAGTGGGAACAAAACCGAAAATAAAAATAAAGTAAAGTTTAACTTATTTCTTTAAAGCGGTATATTTGTAATCCCACGACCCACGTTAACAAATCTATATAAAACTCATTTTTTTTTAATAAATATTTCATTTTCAGGTGTTAACAGGCGCCGCGTTCCACCACAAGATCTGGTCGTGGTACTACACGTACAAGATGCCGGCAGAGATACGGCAGTGGGTGGACGAGAACTTTAATTGCGAAGACATTGCTATGAACTTCCTAGTGGCTAATATTACGAGGAAAGCGCCTATTAAGGTGAGTGTTATACTGAAATCTGTTATACAAATTAGTCAATTTGCGTTTCGTGGTATCCTTAGAAGTATTTTTATCATTATTATTGAAACAATCTAGAGGCTTTTTTGCAGTACTACAGATATCACAGTTTATTTTCTAATAAATTATTGAATAATGAAAATCTTCATGTATGTATGTATGTACTAAGAGAAATAAATATTATAATTTAGAAATTATATATATTGTGGACAATATAATGAATAAATCGTGTTTAAAATCCGTAAAAAAGTTTTTAATTTCTAAATGTATAATACTCGCGTAAAATCAAACACGAGAAAATACTATATTATAATTTTCAGGTGACACCGCGAAAAAAATTCAAATGCCCCGAGTGTACAAACACAGAAATGCTATCCGCAGACGCGAAGCACATGTCGCAGAGATCCGCTTGTATCGACAAATTCACCAAAATATACGGACATATGGCGTTAAAGTCCGTTGAGTTTAGAGCTGATCCATTGCAGTACAGAGAAACGGGCTCTGGAATACCACATTTGTACCCGGATATAGGCGCTTTGTGAAAAAAAAACTAATTATACACTACGGTTCTAATTGGTAAATCTATGGCTGGCTTAGGGTGGCATATTTGGTTGATAAAGCCTTACAAAGGTCTATTGTGTAAAGGTCTTCATTCAATTTAATTAAAGTTTTATTTCGTTTTTGAAAACTGAAAAGATTTATGCAAAAAATTAAATAGTGCTATAATTTTTGGAAATTGAAAATGAATTAACGCTTCTAAATGACTTAATTCACGCGCGTAAACTGTCTTGATAGTGATTGGTCAATAATGTTTTGCCAGAGATTGGCTAATTGTTTTCCTATATTTAAAAGTTTTTGGTCAACTCTGATGTTAATGTAAATGTAACCATTATTCAAATGTGGAACTTTATGGAAATATGAATTGATCGGTTGTTTATCCTTTCCGTTAAAATATTTTAGTGCAAGTAATTTTGAATAATGATGGTAAAGATTTTGAAAAGGGGATATAGTTAAGAAATATATTCTAAGACTTGTATATTTAATTTTAAATAAATCGGTCAATAATGAGATTCTTTTTAGTAGTATTAAGACGAACATAAAATCTATATTGTGCACTAAAATAAACTGCCACCCTGACTTGCTATAAATATATGAAAATTTATACATTTCAATATGTATAATTAATTGCCAGGCGCGAAAATGTAAGGAATTGTTATTTATTACTAAATTGAGTTTTCTTAAAATGAGTTACAATTTAGTGTTACGAGTATTGTCAGTCCTGACGTCTGTGTGTTTCAGCCAATTTTGTAATTAGGTGTAATTTGTGGTCATAGCATAGAGTAAATAAGCACAAGTTAAGCTTTAAGTGCTTCACATTGTATAGTAATGAGTTTTTTTTTAAGAAACGACACATTTTTCACATTATGAGAACAAATAATTAAAATTGAGAATATTAAGGCGGTAGTTGTATATTTTTTAGTAATGGTGAATCGTTTCGACTGACAATGCGATAGTATGATTTAAATTAGACGCTCCTATTAGTTTCGGAGGTATGGACAATAAATAACGAAAGGCTGTAAGCGAAGTAAAAATGGGAATCGTCCCCCATATACCAGGGTAATGTAGATTTAACTACCATTAAAATCCTCTTTTGAATTGTGTTGTGTATGCTTTCGTTTTTATGGGATGGCGCTATGAATTATTGTTTATATCGTATCTTTTTCCGGTCATTTTAAAAGTTAAAATGAAAAAGATTTTTATAGAAAGTGACTATCGAATTAATTGGGAAGTCAATTAATTTGACTCTCAGGATATTTTACAAAATCCATACATATCTTAAGATTAATTGTTATATTCTTTACTCCAGTAACCTTAACTTAGCAACCTATTCTTTCAAATAAATTCCTCATATTAGATTTATTATCTGTATATTATATACATTTATTTATAGCCCCGTCCCAATTTGAAATTATTAAGTCTATATTTTACCCTCAATTTTAATTATATCTGTGCCATGGTTTTATAATCTATCGTTTGTTGATAGGTTATGATATTATGTGTAAGAATACTTTTATGTTTTAAATTTGTTTAAAAGTTATTTTAAGGGGACTATAAGAGCTATAGTGACGCACGCACACTAGCGTACGTATTATGCTCGGAAATAATAAAAAAAATAAATAAAAATAAAAAAAAATCAATAACTCTTTAATCACTTTGTTGTTTGAAGAACAATTTCACAAATATCAGTATGATTGCCCATATATTAGTATGGTTTTTAATTGTTAGAAGAATTGTTCAGAGATATCGTCATTATTTGCAAGCATTTTGTTTTCAACATCCCATCTAGTTAGCATATATCATAAAGCATAGTTTCTGTTTCATTTTATTTATTATTTATTATATACTTTAAGCCACTTTAAAACACAATTTTAGCTCTTATAATCCCCTAGTATTAATTATTTTTATTAGAATCGGTAAATAATTTATGTGGTTAAAATTACTTTAGATGAAATTCAAATTCATTTGAATCATGTTTCATTTCAAAATGTTCAGATATCTTCATAAAAGACCAGACATGTTGAAAGATGAAAATGTTTTACATGTTTTTTCCATTTTAATGAAGAAAGAAATCAACACTTGTCACACTAATTAATTGTCAATTTATTGAGGTAATGAGTACACGTAATTAACGTGAATTATGAATTTTTATATGAATTAATATCAATAAAATTAAAACTAAAATACGTTTTTAAATAAACTATAGTTTTATAATTTGTTGAAATGAATATCTTAAAAGATCCATTTCGGATATTATTTGGTAATTTTTGTGAATGAAAATTCCTAAATTAGAATTTTCGTTCGTACTTGAGCCACTAATATAAAATTCCATAGACAATTAGAAATTTGTATTTCTGTTATAAATGTTATATATTGTTTCAAAATCAATAAACACGCTCGCCTGTCCCTAGAAGTGTAAAAAATTCTAAAAGATGTAATGAAAAAATGTAGTTCTTTAGGTGAAAATTAGTCCATTTTGACATATCGGTGCTTGTATGAAGGATTATTCCTAAAGAAATGTAGATATTGTTATATTGTACGAAGAACGCACGAAATGTAGAAGTTAGAAGTAGAACGCAACATTTTGCGATATATTTTTTGTATCGCGGTTGTATTATTGCCTTATGTTTGTTTATCCAATTGTGTTGATGAATCGCGACTAATTGACATAGAAATTTCAATTTTATAGCGTGCAGTATAAAACGCAATTTCACAAAACTTCATTTTTCATTTTATATTTTGATACATTGATATATTTTTAATTATAGATGTTTTACATAACATTAACTAAGCATGAGCTGTTGTTTTTTGTTTAGTAATAAAAACCATTTCTAGAAATTGCGTTTTATATGTTACTCGAGGTATGTTTGTGTGATCTATATAAATTTGAATAAATCAATGTTTGTTGAATTGACAGATATGCGCCATTTTTTACTTTTATTCCGACTATAAGGTAATGGATTAAATGTCGAGTGTTTAATATAATAAACGCAATTATATTTATAACGTGGAATACAATTATTATTAGATAGATTAATTAATTATTTTACATAATATAGAAATATTTTTTACTTTTATAAGATTCCATATTTCTGTTAACATACTATATTTTAAGTAGCAACACTAATCATAGGAATTTTTGAAATGCCATTTACATCTTTATTTATTTAGCGTTTTTTTTGTACAGAGTTTTTAATAAATTTTATTTCTAAGTATAATTTGTGAAGAGCTATATTTTTAACACGACATAATAAATCGCAACCAAAGAAATTGTCGACTAGTCTCGAGGAAGGTATTTATGGTTTTAACGCATTTAAATGAGTTAAGGAAAGAAATTCTATAGTTGAAGTTACCAACGGTATAAAATGACAGACTGAAGCAATCAATTTGTGTTAGGTAAATGCTAGATTGTAAATTGGTGTGTAATGTAGATAATGTAGTTTTGTCTATGTGCTTATTTTTAATGAATAAATGTATTGATGTCTGCCTAATTTTTGTCATGTTGGTAACGATTTTTTTTTTATTTTGACACATGATATAAGATTAGTTTATGTTATTGGTGTAAAAGTACATATTGCCGCCATTTTTATTGATAAGGCCTAAAATTGATATTCGAGAGGTATTTCAAAGATTTGTTTTTTTTTTTAAACAATCGCGCATCTAGATGGGTTGTAATAATGAATGTTGAATCGCTTAAGTTTTAAATGTATACATATTATATTATGTTCACAAGAATAATTTTATGTTGTAATCAAGTACATACTTCTTAAAATATTTGTTTATTTGTAATCACGGGTTTTGAATATATGTAGTAATTGTGCCCAGTTATGTTTTAATTTGTTGTATTTTCGCGTAAAAAATGAAATAATTGTTTATAGTTCTGATAAATAAATGCGATCGTATGACAAGATAATATTATTTATAAGAAAAACGTTTTTCACTTTACAAATTATTTAAAATCTTGAAACCTTATCAATCTTGTACAATATCATTGTCATGTCATCATAAAACTTTTGTTGTTTTGTAGATAAATGTTTTAAAGAGTAAGTAAGTACTTAATAGATATTATTTGTTGCGATGTACAGCGTGTAAATAGTCTATTATATACTGTGAATAAAAGGAGACATATCAATTTGTAGACATTATTTAATTTATCCCACTATCTTTATAAGCGACGATGCTAAAGTTAAGCTCTCTGACTAAGATGATAATACTTATTCGACGCTAATAAATGAAAATATTCCATTGAGAATACATACTATCTCCCGGGAATCTTAATTCGCGTATATTTTATTATATAATGCAATTGTTATTATAAGTGTAAAAAATAAATGCGATATATTTGCAATGTAGCGCAAAATAATGCGTTAAATTGCAAGCAAATGTTAATTACAATTCTTTGATACATTATAATCATCGTCTTATAAGTTTCAATTATAGTACCTATTATATTGATCGAAGATCGCTTATAATCCAACGGTTTTTATCATTTTACAGCGACATAGGCAACATCTAACGAATGATCGAGGGTTTTCAATATTAACAAAAATAATCTCGTCAGACCATGCACAAAACTTTATGTATCACTAAACGGACAAATCATCGTATTATTTGATTGAAAGCGACTTCCGTTTTTAAATGGTTTTTCTATGAAGCTGTTTACGTCATACTTGCTCTTTGCTACTTGAAAAGTAGGAGGATATACAATTTTCCGAAGATTCCTCTTTTCGCGATAATTATCTCGAACAATCTGTCGCGGTGCACTACGAGGTTTCATAATAACGATGCCCTGTTTCAGACAGCTCTTGTGCCTCGACAAATAAGTTTCCTTCAACGTTTCCCCGTTTACGTACGCTAAACGTTCACTGCATCTTTAAGAGATGCTAGCTTTAAATCAAATTCTAATCTTATAAGCTATCTTTGGCTAAGCGAAAATTTGCTCCTGAAGATTCAACAATAAATTAATTTAGATGTCAGTGAAATATAAATATTAACCGTATCGCGACTGTGGACAGAAGACAGTTTTTTCTTTTTTGTAAACCTTATGAATACTTGTCATTTATCGAGTACGTTTTTGGGGAGGGTCCGAGGGTCAAGGGACTATATATCATCATTAGTTATTAAAACATAACTTAGCCAAATTACTTACGTAGGTGAAGATCGTTTTTTGACCGACATTTTATTTTAAATTTAAATTTGATTGTTTTTAAGTAGATATGCGTCAATTTCATATTTTCTTGCATTGATCACATAACACATGACAGCTAGATTAAATCAAATGAACCTCATTCTGCTCTAACAATAATCGTAGCTAATAAATACAATCTGTACAGACACACAATAGAAGTAAAAGCCAATCCATTGTGCATCAAATCCAAACACGTTAAATTAGTTCGCATCGACCCCAAGAGCCAACTTTGTATCAACAATATGGGTTACAAAAGAGAAAACGCTACAGAATCTGTGTCTATTCAACATCATAAGTAACCCATTTGTAGTCGCATTGCGTTATAATTTCCTAGTGCAGATGTAGTAAACACGTGGGCGGTCGGGCTACCGTCAAACGCATTGTTCCTTAAACAGCCATTAAACTATCACATAAATTAGTGCGACCATAACTGATATCATTTCTAAGTAGACTAACTTTGCTATTGTTTCAAAATTATAGTTTCGGTATGGCATTTAGCAGCCAACTGCGGTTTCGCACATTATGATCAAATTTTGTTTTCCTTAAGAGTTAGTTAAACAGATGTTATATACGCATAACAGATTATACAAAATACATCAAATGTATAAGTAGCAACTAAGTAAATATAAATAAACAACAATCGCCGCCTGACGTTTATTCTTTCAAGTTCGATAATGAGGAAAAAATAGTACCTACCTAGGTAATTCTAAGTAAAGATCTTGAAAGTTAAAAATTGCATAAATAGAATAAAAAGTTAGGCATAACATTAAATATGAAAAAGAAAAAGAAGAAAAACATGCAGAATAGGTTATGTAAACATTTTGATAGCTGAAGATACTCACATACCAGTAGGTATCCTCGTATCTACATACAGTTAAAAAAAGAGTTGTGAACAGTCAGTGCCTTCTTCAATTTAAAAAATTGCAAGAAAAATATAATTTTGTTACAGAATTTAATAAAAATTATAAAAACGTACTGTTCAATATCATAAAGTAGTGAATTATTATAATTTTGCTATTGTGTTATTAATTCAACCAGAAGACAAAATAGAGGTTACAGTAACATACCAAATAATTGACATGAAATTTTTCGTAAACAACCTCGTAATTATTCATAATACGCTATCCAAATGGGGCTGATATTTAATTAATTAATTACAGATTAATTAAATTAGTAACAAATGGACAGGCATGTCACATATAAGTGCCTACCCACTTTCGATATCACACTTGCGCCAAAATTGTAATGCGCCAATTAACAAATATTTGCATGAAATAACTGGTTCCAAATTCTGTCACTGCATTAAAATTAACATTCATATTATTTTGTGCCCAAAATAAGCTGACGCCCCGCTGGGAATAATCGATGCCTATCAACGAGTGTAAATATTCAACTTTATGAAAGAGATATATTCTCAAATTTTTATCGATAAGCATTTGTTTATATAACAAATTGTATTTATAAAATATAAGCTGCGCTCCGCGGTTTTCCCGTGTCAGTCCGTATCCCGTAGGAATATCGGAGTAAAAAGTTGCCTATATGTTATTCCAGTTGTCCAGCTGTCTAAGTACCAAATTTCATTGCAATCGGTTCAGTAGCTTTACGTGAAAGAGTTACAAACACACACACACATCCTTACAAACTTTCGCATTTATAATATTAGTGGTATAGGATAGGATAGGATTACGAATCTTAACAAGATATTGCGAATGATAAATATTCCTTCATTCATTTTAAATAATTAAAAAAAACTTTTATCCATGTAGACTGTAAGCTGTCGAGATAAATTACTAAACTAAGTAATAAAATAGTACGACAAAAAAGTAATGCTCAACTACTGACCCTCGCGGTGATCACGATTACCAGTATTAAGCAGCTACTGGATGTCGTATGGGCTATTAAATAAATTTATGTAATGATATTATACACGGCTCTATTTTCATTTTCCAAATTCTGTTTTTAATATAAGGTGTGTATAAGGCTTACTAACTATTTCGTAAACTGTGATTAGTGTCAATAGCCAATAATTTTAATGTGAAACCAAATGATTCTTAAACTGTTTAGTTTAAGAATCATAAGGGTCTCATCATTAAGCTTATGGGCATAGCCAAGGTAAAGTATACTTCAAAACTTTTTTCTGTCCTGCTAGATCATATAGACGGACGGACATATGTTATTCTACTCTAAATTAAAAAAAATGTTTTTTCATATTGTTTTGCCTTAACTAGATAATGTTTTATTTAGACTTTTTATAAATAAATGTGCAGTAATTAATCATCTAGGCCTTAGATAGAACTATCAATTAGAATTAAAATTCCACATTTAGGAAAAAAAATCCATCATCAATTGTTTTAAAATTAAGGTATAAAACGTGTCAAACGAAATCAATAAAAATCATCAACATTATCAATGTACAAAAAAATTCACCAAGCAAAACGTAGTAGCCGGAAAAGATGCAATCTACAGTAAACAAAGAACGCACTCGTCCATACATCGTCTCACTTACGACTTTACTATGGTATTGTCGCGATATATTCGCGATCGTAAGCCGCAAATCGTCTGAGCGCCCTTTGTAGCACCGACAGCCCGCATTGTACGCTCTAACACGGGAGGTGTTGATGTCAAGCCACACAAATATGTAACAAGTGAAAAAGAAAATGCGGAGTCGGGACGCAACAAGCGACTACGCTCCGCTCCGCAATTTATTTACGCGTAACACGACTGAAGTAATTTTAATTAGAATGGCCTTTTAATGAATAAAGACATAAAATGTGTTGTGAGATTCCATAGGATTTCCGCGAATTCTTATGTGTCAAGTTTAATTGGTGATTAGGTATTGTTATGCGTGACTCTTCGCGAATCTCAATCGCTCCATTGTATCAAAAAATTCAGCAAGAATGTTAAAGAGTTTAAGTTATTTTGAAACCTAGCACGTGCGACAAGGCACAGCCACGGCGAGGAACTCGCATTGATGTAAATACTGAATTGAAATAAGTACTTAACTGGGATAGTCCCTTGATCACAAGTATATAAGTGTATAATCTACGACAAGAATTATGTCTTTTACGAAGCTATTTTTAATATGATGGCCGTACTGTCATAATCATATAGGATGGTTATTTTATCACTTATTGGAGCCAAAGTAATTGTAAATGTAATTAACTGAAATACATAAACTGTGCTCCAGTATCCACAAAAATGTAAGACCTCTTATTGAAACTCTGGGTGGCTGGAAGAAATTGCCCGCCTTTTTGTACATAACATGAACCTACGTATACTTACTGTTTTAAACCTATTCATTTTTATTGTGTGATTGATTTTGTGTAAAAATAATACACCTATAATAAATGTCTTACAAATTCGTTTAACATTATCGACCCGAAAAGATTAATTGTGGAAAAGATAACTTGTTAGAATTATTGAGGTCCATAATAATTACATAACTAAAATGTACTGACCTATAAGATTACGATTCAAATGTTACATGTGTACTGTATGACTTCGATAGAATAAGATAAGTTTAAACAATCGATGTGGATGACGTGAGCGATTGAATATAATAAGATACCATTTTCAGGCAGAACCTAACACCGCTGGTTCATCGAACCGCTAGACGCTGACGATTGACGTTACCATGATTTTATTCTTTTGGGGATATATTATCTTTTATGAGAATTTCATCTTGTTTGAGAGATGGTAAAAAGCCAAAAAGTAGGGATTTTCCTGCATCTTTCTATGACTCCTACAAAAGCAACCTTTTATTACGTGCTCTAGTAGAACCGCAATTTTTACATGAAACAAGTTTCCGGACTACAGTCACTCGTACTTCTCTGTACACTAAAGTCTATCTTACATTTTTTATGTCATTGCGGGCAACTGCTGGTGGTTCGCTTGATGGTAAGCGACCACCACCTTCCAATCGCAGAGGTGGTGCCTCTGCGAATTCGCTGCCGCTATTAAGGGGTAAGGGAAGAGGAAAGGATTGACGATAGGAAAGAAGAATGGGACGGGTAAGGAAAAGGAAACGGTCCTTTGTCTCCCCAACTCACCGCATGATACCCAATGACATGCCACTATTTCACACGCCGGTTTTCTATGGAGTGTGGTACCTCCCCGGTGGGAGCTGGCCCAATTCGTGCCGAAGCGTGCTCGACTATCACATACATACTTCTATTTCAGCCCCACAAGTTTAATTTCCACGACAAAACCAACCAACTTATACAAGGCTTATTTGCTTATGTAATTTGTTTAATGAGTGTATACTTAGTATTTTCTAGTGTTTGATTTTACACGATTATTATACATTTAGAAATTAAAAACTTTTTAACGGATTTTAAACTCGATTTATTCATTATATGACGAGCGTGGTCACGGGGAGACTCAGTCTTCCACGCTCACGCTGTAAAGTGTTGGAAACGTCGGGTTAATAATGTAATGAATAAATCGCGTTTAAAATCCGTTAAAAAGTTTTTAATTTCTGAGTGTAGGTATACTTACGTAAACGTTAAAATTTATTTAAATATTTTAGTTTGCTAGTGTGGTGCTGATAAATTGTTTGAATTTTATGCTATTAATTTCCTTTACGCTACTAAATATGGATTTACTTATTTCCTAAAAGGATTATTTGTCAAGCATATTTCCAGAATTATGTAACAAACATAATTGAATGCTATAGAATTCATTTTATTTATATTAATAATAATGTACCTAAATAAAAATGAGCAAATAATACTGATTTAAATGATTTTTGGGAAGGTTAGGTAGCTTAGAACTACCGAACCATAGGCATGTACTTTTGTATTCGGTGATTTTAAGGCGAAAAAGGCAAAAGTTTATCTGTAATGACAATTATTTCTGATTAAGGATGCTGATGTAGGTAAACGCACCCTACCATATAGTCAAATAGTCAAATAGATTTGCTGTGCATTTATTAAGGAAACGGAATATCACCTTTTTTTTCATCGCAAACTCTTCAATTTATTTCGTTATTATAATCTCTTATCATTGACATCTTGAGTTTAAGACACATACACCCTACACATAATATTGAATGGCATTGCGTCACTAACCATCTCTGGCATACGCCGCGTTTGGCAAGAAATGTGTGCCGTAAGTCGATTCATATTTAAACATTTGATTACAATTAAATATATTGTGTCATTGTTAATACAAGGATAACACTTGTGAAACAAATAAAATGTATACATTTAAACGATTCGGAATGTCAATGTATAAGCCTACCGAATTGTTTCACTAGTGCATAGGGTTCCTTAAAAGCGTGTCTGGGTTCTCACTTAACGAAACTTATCCTCGATTCGCAAATGAGCGCAATTGTAAGCATAGTAAAGGTTATTTATTTCAGGCATTTGTTATTATTTCATAAAATAAGCCAATAAATTATATTATCACTATTAGGTACATCACACATTCATACACGTTCACAGACACACACACACACGAACAAATATTATAAGGATCTATTTACCCCGTAAACTTAATACCCACATAATAATTGATTGTTAAGGATTTAATATTGTAAGTTTAAATTATCAGAGTTTTGTAAAAAATAAACATTCACGGCATGTTGCCTTGACTTTTCATACATTGATATCTAGTCAAAATTTAGGTTCTCTCCGAAAATGAGAGATCTGATTTACATCCAGCACTAAGAATATAAATGGGACCGGCTTATTATTGAGTAGCCAGGCGAGAATGCTGCAATACAAATTTATTTTTCAATTTATAAGCGCATTAACCACACCAACATTGCTCGAAACGGTGGAGTAAAATATCGTGAAGAAACTGACACAAACCGAGGAATGTATCCTTTTCCTCACCCTTCCCAGTCTGTTGCTTTATTCCGAACATCGATGCTTGTGAAACGCTTTGGTGTGGCCCTTACCTCATAATACTTTCATAAAAAGTCCAAGAATTGAAAGTTCGATGACATGCGACAACTTTATAGGTGCCCATGTACCTTAAGTGGGAACATATTGTATAGGCTGGAAAGTTGATAATGATGACTAGAGATATAAAACATTTTTCGAGGCCAGACTAAGTCCATATGTTGTTGGGGTCATAGTTACTTACATACTTACTAAAATATGTTGTTTTTCTCATAACATAGTATATTTCATACCTACCTACTAGTTACAATATTAGAATAAACAAATTTATTTTTATTATTGAACGAGTTGGTAGCTATAATAAATACAAATGTATATATTTTAATTAATTACTATTTTAATATACTTATAAGGCCATTTAGTAACGTTAAGCCGAATCGGCCAAAATCCATCTTAGTCTTAGGGCGAACGGACAATTGAAGACAATTGTAATAATATTGATAGTAGAATTACATTTACATTGTTCATTGTTTGATGTGTCCTGTTCGAAAATTCATATCCTGCCCTAGTAGTTATGGTCCCAGCTTGGTCCAAGACAACTTGGTCCATAATTACAATAGAACCTCACTTATATCACAGGTATTTTGTATTTTACTTTTCGTTTATTTACGTAATTATAAAACAGCTAATTATTAAATTAAAAATAATATGAGGTGCCGTTATACTATCTATTTCCACTATTATAACGAAATAAATAAAAACAGTATTTTTGAAAATGACGCTTCAAAATTTAATCTATAAAACAAAGTCACTTACCGCTTCGCTGTTTGTTCTTCTACCTAATACCTATATATACCTATCTAAAAATCTACGCAACGGATTGTGATGCAGCTTTTTTGAATAGATAGAGGCTGGAGCGATTCAATATTTCAGATTGGTCTTTTATAAAAGAATTACTGAATCGTTATTTTACGTTATATTTGTACATAAATATACGGTGTTTACGTCTACAGTAAATTCTGTCGTAAAAATAAATTTAAATAAATTCATTTCTTACGAGAGAAATTCTGAAAAAAAAAAACAAAAATAAGAAACATATTTAAAAATGCATGCGATTTTTTATTTCGTTACTTAAGAAGGTAAATGAAGTTAGTCTTAGAAACGGAGGTGATTGTTCCTTAAGCAACGCAGGTATTGAAAGAATAATATATAACAATAATAATATAATATAACACAATATGTTGTTACCAAATTTATTTTATTAAAGACATTCTGACTCATCTTCATTTTTCAATGAAAAACTTTTTAATTGTACTTCACAACCTAATAGATAACTTAGGAGGGAAAATAATTCATAGCAATTTGTATAATTAGTATTATTTAAATATCCCACACAGTCATTTTCGAATTCATTGAAAAACATTGAAATCCAGTTGAATGAACTCTGACTAAGGACAATAAAAAAGGCTAAAAATGGAAAAATTGCGTATTGAGCAGATTAGTGGGCGGCTGACGGTAGGAACTAGCAGATTTTGCTTATAATACCATAAATTATACCACTGCGAATTACCTAGTTTAAAATTTAATTCTCTTTGCCAATCTCGCCTACATGCTAATTGCATAAGGTTTCATTGTATGAAAAATTAATCAAACCATTAATTTATTATTTATAGGTAGGTACCTCCCTATGACAGGAAGTGTCATAAAACGCAGCTGAGTAAAACTTTAATTAAAATGACGTCATGTTAGGTTACCTACTTAACTCTTCACCGACATATGTATTAAAAAAATAAAGTTATATACCGAAGGACACTAAAATACTGCTAATTCTATATAAGTAGGTTTAATTAAATTTCCACACACTAATTCTTTGTAAGGAAATTTAATGCTACCTATATGTTTCTATTAGTGTCTCAGGAATTAATTGTATACGTTGTAATTCTTCAAATACAAAGGTAGGTTAAATATAATATTCGCGAGTTATACTTTGTATAAACTTACCTATAGATATTTTTTTACAAAAGCTGGAACTTATATTTTAGGTCACTATTAACTCACCTGTACTGAATTTCGATTCCAACTAAAGCTAATTTTAACATTTGGTTTGGGTAATTATAGAATAATTCTTATTTTTCTGTAAACGTAAAATACCTATAACACGGACGCAATTTTTATTCGTACATAGCTAGTATTTTCTAATGACTTACGATGTTGTTTACTTTAAATATAAGGTTTATGTAAAGGAATATTATTTTAAACGAATTGGTTAGTAATGCAAGAGAGGAACGTGACAAAGTTTTTAATTATTAGACGTGAAAATCGCCAGCGAGTAGGAGGGATTTCAGTGGCCCCCATTTGACCGCCATTACCTTATTTGGCACGTCTCGATTCTAAATATGGCTCGCGGCCAGCCCACCGCTCTGCAGCCGCGCTCGCGCTGTTAGCTTCCTATTCTATTATTTCTATTTACGAAATAAACTGAAAATAAAAGCTCTATTTTAATACAGATTTTGGGTACTGAAACGTTCGCGGGTTCCCGGTTTCCTACGGATGTGTCGGATTACGCTGCATATTTCCATCTCTATCGTCAGACTTTTATATATTTAGTGTGTGAGCGAGACGGATAGAGATCAAGGCGCGCGGGACGGAACCGTGCGAAGTCAGTTGCGGTCCGAGCGGCCAAGTCGTCAGTCCCGCCCTCGGTTCTTTCGCGTTTTCGGTCAGTCTCCGTTCGACGTTCGAACGGTGAAGTGTGTATAGCGCTTGTGCGCACCGGTTACTGTGGCGTACTGCGAGGTTATAATGGACGCGCCCGGCGGAGCGCGGGAGCCCCGCTTCGGGCCGCCCTACGGTATGGGACTTCTTGGGGACGTGCCTGATATGTACGGTGCTGGACGGCCACCGAGCTCTCTCGGTGGAGGTCTCAGGCCCGGCATGCAGCCCTGCACAGTGCCAAGGGCCGGTGTGAAGAGACCGTCTGACCAGTGTTATGATGAAAGACCTTCCCAAAGTCTAGGATTGGAGCATTGCGCGATGCCGGACATAGCAGATGATGGTTATGCCTCCTTGCAGCCGAAGAAGTCGCCACCTTCTAATGGCAAAAAAACCAAGGGCCGTGTTAAAATTAAAATGGAATACATTGACAACAAACTACGGCGGTACACGACTTTCTCGAAGCGGAAGACTGGCATTATGAAGAAGGTGGGTCGCTTGTGCTTTTGGCAATATTCCATAATATGATGTTCAGAAGCACTGACCACTTTATGAATGTTGTGTGAAAGTGTATTGTATAATTATAAAAAACTTAAATTCACAGTGAAATTAAAAAGTTACAGCAAACTAAGTTTGATAGTAATTTTGTTGTGTTATAAAATGAATTAAAGTTTGAGCGCTCAAGGTAAACTTAAATTTGTTTAAATTGAGGAAAAGTCAGGTCATTTCTAATTGATATATAGCTATATTTGGTTCCAAGTCACTGTAAATATATAAAACATAGAGAAATAAACAGCTTTGAGTAGTAATATAAATAAAAGTTAAGTTTATTGTCAGGCGCTAACAACAGTTTTGAAAGAATCTTAAAGTATTTTTGGTTTTACTAAGATTAACATTGGCTAACATATATTTCGGTTCAACGAATAAAATATTTTAATTAACAGTAGTCATGTCTTTTAACAATAAGCGCTGCAAAATAGTATGCATATTCTAATTTACCTATCAGGAAAATGGATATGTGGCTGATTGATATTCTTTTTTCTTTTGTCATACAATATTCTTAGTTATTGAAATAAAATATCTTTCACATATAGTATTTCAGTGTTATAAATAATGAAATGATTCAATCAAAACATAAAGTTTATAGGTTATGTTTCTGTTATCTGACATATTATTATGGAATATTGTGAAAAAGTGCCGGAATGTACATATTTCTATATATTTTATATGTTTTAACAAATAACAAACCATGAAATGAGCGTTTTCAAAGGAAACTTTGTGTTTAAGTGAACATTTGGGAGGAAAGTTATGACAGATGACAGTTTATACTAAGATAATTCCAAGTGAGTAATTTTTACGCAAGTACGCCTCCTTACATACTTAATATTTGTTTTTTGGATATAGAATTTGATTTCAACAAAAATTTTAAGAAAAGGCTTTAAATAATAGCAATAATTTTTGTTTATACGAACAGCTGTCAAGCTGTAATTGCTCAGAAAATTCACTAGATGGCGGTAGAATATATTAAAAGTACGTTCATAAAACTTAGATTAGCTGTTAAGAGTACCTTAACCAATACGTAAAACGGGACCCTATCGCTAACATTTCGCTATCCGTCTGTATGTCTACGTATCTGTCTGTCCATTTGTCTGTCACCAAGTTGTTTTTAATAAACCTTGATAGTGAGGCATTGATTAGTAGGGCGATTTTTTGAGGCGATTTTTTTATGTATTTCAGTTGCTATTTTAATGAGTAATCAAAAAATTAAGTTTGAAATGATTGACATGGTCGTTAATTGGATGGGTGGGTCTTTTGCAGTTTCGTTGTATGTAGCTTATTAGTACGGAACGGTAGTGTCGCGAGTCCGACTCTCACTTGATCTATTTTAAAAACTGAAAATTCTGTTAAATATCTAATAAATAATGAAAAGATTTTAGGTATGTATATGAGATCGAATTTTGTATCTTATGTTATAACTATATACTAGAATTATTCCAAACCAAATTATTTATTCCGTAACTCATTTCTTAACATAAAATATTACGACAATAGATCATTTTATCAATAGGCATTAAAAATAAAATAAATATTCATTCTATAAAACGAGTTATACGAATAAACCTCAGACTCGGGCAGTTCGAAGGAATAAAATTTAAAATGAAGTCGTGTAATAATTTAAAATTGTAATTTTCAATTAAAACAATATAATGGAGGTTAATGATTTAAGATATAAATAAACTAATATTGAATGTTTAAGTTACGAATTTAAAGATTCTACGCATTTAAAGAATTTTAATGATAAAAAATTTCTGCTCAGTTACTAGCATCCATGACACATATTGCTGTTGTAATGGCGTAAAAGAGTTGTATCTCAAAGCGAAAACTTTGCAGCATTTAAATTGTATGTCTATTTTGTAAAATGAACCATAAACTGATTTTATCACAAAATAACAATACTATAAATTTAGTTTTAGTGTTTAATAGTGAAATTGTAATTATATTTATTACGATATCGATAAACTCTGGACTAAGCAATATTACTTTAATCTCAAAGTTAAAGATTTGGCAAAATATTAGATAGATTATGATAAATAATACGATCATTCACATTAATGTCAAACATTATCCGTTTATAATATACGGCTAATAATTTCATGAAGTATGTTAATTACTCTCAACATATCGTACAACATACGAAGTGAATAGTGACGTTGAAAATAATCAATTATTCCACCACCACCAACCCAGCTTCATTACGTAGACATTGTCAATCTGTGTAGGGATGTCACAGTGCCATGTAGACATGTCCCTGATACTAGAACATCGGCTTGATTTACCGATAATGGTGATTTTACTCATTCTGCTCCGAATAAACGACGTCTCGAATCTGGCAGATCTGTTGGCTGTTCATTAATAAACATTTATCCTAACTATTAAGTTGATTATTAGGTAAATATCGAAACGTAAATTATGTTCAAAACTTTTTGTGACTTCATGATTGTAGAGTTGAATTTTTTGTACCTTTACAATGTATCAATTCCTCACAGAAAGCACAAATATCGCCAATATAGCACAATATACAATGTTGCAGCTAATTATGGATTTATATATTTTTCATTCGTTAGTCGGTATTTACACAATAAGTTTTTGCGGTTGCACGCGAGCGGTGTCTCTCAGCGGGTTACGACGTGCCCCCTTCTGGTACACGGAACGTATCCGTCTCGTTAAACCTTTTTACTTTATCTATGCGCTGTAGTCCATACTCTATGCTATTGACTATCTAATCTGTGTAATCTTGTTTTTGATATTGTTCCAGATAATTAACTTTTGTTCATGGTATTTTTGTAATTATACCATGATCTTGCACATTTTATATTTATACAGAATTTGATTTTAAAGTTTTGTTTCTTAAAAAAAATGACGAATGAGGTACCTATATTCATAATTATATCAGTACAACCAAACACAAGAAAATACTATATATCAGTACTATTACAAACCTGATATTTGCGATATAATCCACACGTAGTCATTTTTCCTAAATACCAACATCTTAAAAAATAATTTGTTGTGTTATTTTTCTATGAAACTTTGTAAAAAGAACCTTAGTACTTAGAAATTAGTCTCTCCAATATCTTAGTTTATTAGAGGTAAATCTTGACAATCCTTCAGTGGGTCCATCTTCCGTCAAGTGATCGCCTTGTATACAAGAGTAATTACAACGCCGCAGGGGTTTCGAGAGACACGATTTGCCGGCTAAAGTCGGCGTGTGTCGGTGTTTTGTAGGTAAAGCATTGTGCCTTGGCCGACTTTGTCGTGTTTTGCCGACAGAATCTTGCTGCAGGCTGTTTGTAGTAGCAACGAGATTTTGCTTCTACGTACCTTAAAATATTATATAACATTTTGTCGTTTTCTGTATGAAAGTGTGCGTCCAAGAGAATTTAACTTACTTTATCTTTTAGTATAATATTTTAGTGTCTGTTCGTTATTTTTGCTTAATAAATACAAACATTAAACATCCAACACAACCGTTATATTTTATTAAATACATTTTTTCGCAAGAAGAAATGTTTATTTTTCTAATTAAACGTCAAAACGTTTGAGATCACGATCTAAAGGCGCAAAACCGGTCAGAGTTCTAAATGAGTCAACCGCGGACTCAAATGAAACCCCTTACCCTATGATGGCTTTCATTTTATATTGCTTTTGTACAGAGCGGGAATAAATTATACAGTCCGATATAGGTCCGATATAGTCCTTAAAGAGGACATTTTAATAAATTTAAAATAACGATTATCGTTTGGTCGCTGAGTCGTGATTTCGTTAGCTTCGTGGTTGGGTCTTTGGTTGGAATAAGTCGTCACGAGCGATTACTAAATTAATTAGGGACTAGCCGGGATGTAGATTGCGAGCTAGATTATTTTCCCACACGACTAGTCGATAACTTTTATGTTGATATCATAATACTTTGTTAGTATTATTGCGACTGATATAAATCAGCGCCGAAAGTATAACACTAGATGATATTAAGATTGGAGCCAACTTTTTATTTTATGATTATTTCATAGACAGTCGGTCACACCAGATGTCAACAGGCAATATTCGAGGATAATGTATGAGCAGGCATCATGTACCAATCTTACAAAGAACAGCGCACGTGATTCTTTACACTGCCGCGAGATGGCCTTAAACTGTTTACGACTCGGGTCACATTGTTCGGGAACCTCTTTGTTCACTCTGATCGCCTGGTACTTTTGGAGCCATATTTGGCACGCTTTCGTAAGTTATATATCAGCAATTAATTGCAATTCCGGGTAACTTTTCTTAAATAAAGTTTTGTTGAACTAATAATAATAGTTCTCTCATAAAAAATCCTATATATATTACATAACCTTAATTAAATTGTTTGAATTTCATAACATTTGTTCCTTATTTTTAACTTCAGTGATAAATCATCATACAGATAGATAGATACCTTAATTACAACGTGGGTCATGAACGCTAAAGCTAATTTTTTGTTAGATATCATCCTATTCGTACTCCCCTTTGCTCGTAATTTCCGACGGTACATTTTACAGCAGTATTGAGCTTTGTCAGTAGTTTCATACAATGTTTAATGTCATCCCATTACACATGTAGTTAACAGTTAATCATATTGTTTTACAATTGCTTTTTAAACAAATCAAAATATTTATTGTAGGTAACATAAATATGTATAAAGCATAATAATCGAACTGTGTTTAAATGTGATAAATAATGGCTAGCTTCCACATGGCTGACTTAGATAGTTGCGTTACTAGGTAAACATAAAATATAGAAAGTTATTGGAATGTGACCACTACAGACAGAACTTTACCCGCATTACAGTTTCGTCTCGTTATGGTACAGCAACTTTGAATACCGGGCGGCACGAGGGCCTTAGATTGATTGGCCGCTTGGTAGGGAATGTCTGGCTTGTGGGCCCGCCTCCCTGCGACACCTAGAGAGAACGCCTTGTTGTTATGCGCGCCTAGTACGCGAGTGCCATTGAGTACAAGCAACGTGCCTTTCACAATCGCTCTATGTGCGTTCACACTTTTTGTATAATATTATTTATATTCAATGAATGCATATTTCTTTAAAACATTAAGTTGCATTACTCTCGCCATTGTAAGAAATTGTTGATAACATGAAACTTTTGTTAATAGATACTAGGATAATAAACTTTGTAATTTTAAATATATTCCAACATCAATCTCGGTTTAAGTCAAGTTGGACAGATGACAGTCGACTTGCACTGATTAGTTGGAAGGCTCGACAGTTTGTCGATGTCCAATCGACTAATCTGCGAATTTATCGGTTAGACACTAGTTCGTTAGCCGTCGGTGCATATCAAAGAGTCCGCAGAATCACGACTGTAGTGTTATAAAAGTAAGTTTTGAGAATATAGCCCGATAACGTGCACGACCATGACTAGGTGATGCATTATTCGATAGGTATGTGACGGAATGTCACCAATATACACATAATTACTTAAACTTATCAAACTATTCAACATGCTATAAAGACGTATATAATATATCTGAAGCTACAATTACCGGTAAAGAGAGCAAAATATCTGAAATTTATAATTAAAAGCAATCAGTGAGTAATTACAGCGAAAGCACGCAGAAGTGAAGTTTCGTTTTACAAAGCGCCCTTAAATGCACTATAATTAGGTACACAAGAATTTTAATAAAGATTCAAAATTTCGTAAGACATGTTACTTCCTCAACTCAAAATAATTTGTCAACTCTGGCCAGATTATTATTTAAAGGTATTTCTGAAGGACTATCTAGTATACACGTAATTCAATTTAGTTAAGTAAAACACAAAGTGATTGCACTTCTTTAATAACTAAAAGAAAAGACGTTTCGTATCGTTTTAATAGTTATTAGTTTTCATTTATTTATTATTTACAATGTTAGCATATTCTGTATGCTATACAGTGTGCAGTAATAGGATAATTGATAGTTAAAAGGTGTTTTGCGTACACAGGTGACTTGTAAATGAGCAAATAATGGCTTGATAATATTTTTATAATCAATAACTCTCCGTAATAGGATCATTCTATGTTACGTAATGTTTTAAGTCAAATATTTATACACGGTTATTAAGGAACTAAATACCTTATCTATAAACTATCTTTAAAACAACCTATATTTCCTACCAACCTATATTCAATCCATTAGTTAGTAATTTTATTTAGGTGATTAATTAATTCAAACCGCGAGGAGATAAAATATTCATCTATTACCTACCTAAGTATTCCAAATCGTACAAATTGAACGTTCGAAAGAACTCATGAATTATCCAATAATAGTATTTACTACCAGGTTTGCGGTATCATTGAATTTCTTCACTTAAATGTAATTTTATTCATTAACAGATTTTTCCCTTTTTTGGTATTATAGACACAATAAAATTTCTGTTTTTAATTATTGTGAGGACTTCAATTGCTACTGTGTTATTTTAATGTCAACAATGTGAATGTGTGTCTGTTTAAATATTAGGAAAGGTATCGTTCTACGTGGTACCCATTGTATTCCCAGAAAATAATAGATATATGCCTGAAAGTAAAGTCATACATACCATTTCTTGAGCAGGACTTACGGAGCCATATACGATCACTTTATATTTTTAACAATTAGTATTAAAAGAAATAAAGGGCGGCTAATTGTTTATTTGTTTTTCTGTGTGTATTGATAAATGTAACAACGTGGAAGTGGGGATTGGTATTCTTATTAAATGCCTTTATTGCTTACTAACTGATTTAATTAACACGCAACACCCACCTGTCTTGGTGCACTTGCTTATTACTACCGAGATAATTGACCGACAATTTGCTCCTTGAAATTATTGGATTCTATCGATTCCAATAATTAATAGAAAATAAGACAATTAAGTATCAATGCAAATTGATCGTTTTAAGCAATTAATATCTTGCGTTATATGAAGATGCTCATTTTCTTGAAAATTATTTAGGAAATTATTGAATCCAAGCCATTTCAATGTAAACACATTTTTTCGAATGTTTATTGTTTTTTGAAGTTGTGTTTCTATTAGTGCAATTGCGTTGCAACTTGCAAGTAACTGATACGTTCCGTTACAATTATAGCGATGTTGTGTCATAATTACGTTGACTTCATTCAACTGGTTTTATTATATTACTAATTGCTCATGTCTGTAATCAGAATTGTATTAATAATAATACAAGTGATTAGTAGTAATTCGAGTTATAGTGACTTTTATTTTAGTTGTGGAGGGTGATTTTTGTTGTATTCAAAGTCACGTAAGGGAATATCTCGTTTGTAAGACTAAAATACAGTGACACATATAAAAGGAGTACCTATTTAAAATATAGTAAAAGTACACTTAAAGATTTCGCGCTGATGTATTTTGTGTGTTAGCAAGGTTATAATTTAAAATTAAATGGCGAACGAAAGAAAAATGGCTCACGCGATGCGTTTGCGTTTTTAATATTACGCAGTCGTTCATATCAAGTGCGGCTGGAATTTATACTCGGCGGTGCATCAGTGTACATAATTACTATAATCCCCTAATGTACCATATAAATTACGTTTAACACGTAAGTTTTATGTTTAACCCCGCTACATCTGCGTGCAACTGGTTAGATGGGTATAGTCAGGTGCCCGGATATATATGTTAACACGGTCAGTTAGGTGATGTTGGAAATAGAAGAGTTGATTCAAATTAATTATTTGTTGTTGCAGAACTCGAGAGCATTAAAAAAATACCCTGGTTTTGTGAAATCATAATTAGGTATCATTTTTAATGTCGATAGCGATATATTTGAAAACAACATAAAGTAAGCAAAGAGATAAATAGCGATCAGACTGCAGTATATAAGTCGGTGTATATTATATAATAATATACAAATGATATCTATGCATAGGTAATATGTACTCGTGTAATTCTGCTAGAAGCGATGATTTGAGCAAACGCTTAATTATAGCGCAGTTAGAAATGATTAACTCGCATTAAATGCGGTACGATTATGTATGTAAATGTGAAATCGCTGAGCATGTTCGTTATTCGGTTCAGATGTTATCTAAAGAGACGCGAAAAAACAGCGGGAGCGTCCACCATAACGTTCGATAGCTCGCCGTCAAAATATCCGACCGCAGCCAGCAGGGCCCCATCCATAATGTATCGGCATCGCGAATTTAATACATTAAACATTAACGAGTAAGTTTTTATTTGATTACGACTCGAGCAGCGGCGACATTTCGCTTTTTTATATCAATTAAAAAATTCACCAAACATGAGGATTTCGGTGGGAAAGTTCGAGTTTCGTCAGCATCGCCATGCAATTGAACTAACTAAATGGTTTTTACAAATGTTTCCCAGAACGAAGGACTTTTGATGTGAAACAGGATTTCGCCGCAGATCCCGCGTGTTACGGAATCCTTTCAAACGATACCGTTTTTGCTACAGCCTTGATCGATGACTCAAGGTTGCTCGACATCTGTAAGTGGACGATGTTTGGATGTCACAGGTGAAGTGACGGTAAAAAGTCGTCTGTAAAAAATGTTACCGTTTGACTTTTCTTTACCCGAGTAGAACCATCAAAGGTAGAGTTGCGGCATCGCCCACGTTCAAGCTTGCGGTGGCAAGCAACAGTCACAAAGTAATCACGTGCGCGCCCACTTGACGCCTACCAATGCATAACATTGCGAAAAAACTATATCGTGTAACATTGCTTCTGCTTCAACCTTGAAAATTCAAGCCTTCGTTAAATTGTTTCTCGTGGGTATTATCCAATTAACACAATAAAGTTGTGTCTTTTCAGTTTGAATACAAATTTGAACAATGAAAACAAAAGCATAATTAAGTATAAATATAAGTTGTCACATATAATGGTTGCCTAAATAAACCAGATCCTTCGAATCTGAAACGTTAACTTTATACACATCGTCCTCGAAATAGCCTCATATCACAATTTTATTACCTATGTGAACATAGAAAAAATCTAGAACACCTCACTGACGCAATGTAACGACCGTAAAACTGGTCATAATTGAGCTTAAACGCGTTACGAGCTCGGTAATGAACTATTTGGATAATCCCAATAATTCTCTGGGCGCATGTTAGTCGTTAATTAAGCTATTTGTCAGGTGCCGGGTCAATTTACATTTCTCCCGGGTCCCATGTACACCGTTGGTTAAGAATCGAAACGACGTATTATTATCCTTTTAGGGAGGGCGGCATCTCTAGAGAGTCGGTTAGTTTCTACGGAACCTTTCATTCGGACCACCTGTGTTTATTTACTCGGACGTCTGAATTGTCCAGTAAATAAGGTTAGCAAAATGTCTACCCGCAGTTCAGTGGCATTAATATTGGATTGAATAAGATTGTGATAGAAATTAGCATCTAACACGAGGAAAATCTCGATCTAAAATCGCTCGGTAGCAATCGAATGTAAACCGCTCATGGAGGAATTCTATCGATGGATCTAAATATATCGTAACAAAGGATGGATGAGTATTCACATACATCCTCAACAGATAGCTGATAGCATTAACATGTAAGCAAAAGCTGAGGGTACATGTTGTTGACAGAGGTATAAAAATGTCCTGCAGGGAGCACAATTCATGGGAACTCGTTCTGGTCAGCGACAGGCCATCAAGTTGACTCAGTTCGCAGGTGAAATGTATTGACAAGTGGTCTTCCTTGATGCATATCGGTGTGATGGTATCACCGTCGCGGCGCTTCAGTCGGCTCCTGTTACCCACGGACCCGTTGCATTGTGGAGATCGCTGATAGGGCTTGTTTATTTAGCACTAAAATTTATTCAGTCATGAGAAGCCATTAAGAAAAGAAATATTAACAGTTGGACATGTTTACGTCCATAAGCCCCGGTAATGTCGTGCTGAGTTATCGATGCTTTTGTCGTATTCATCAATATAATTAATTGAATGTTTCATATATTTAAAAAATGCACCTCTATCACAAGTCTCTAGTTTTTAAAAGGTTACATTGGTTTACTTACATAATAACACAGTTTGTAGTCTAGTAATTTCTCAATGAACTTAATACATCAAGGTCAAGTTAGCGCCCACAAAATGATAGTCTGTCTGCATGAACAACATTCGATAAATGGCAATAGGCGAGCAGGAAACTTATGGAAGTCGTTCGAGTGATATAATAAATTAAGGACATGGCTGGACGGCCATTCATAAGCAATATTGCTTGTTTATGAATGAAAATTGCAACTTATAAACGTGCAATATCGACACCATTGCTATTGATAGCCTGCTCGACCACATTAAATTTGCATGTGACACTAGCTAGACTCTACGTTTCTTATAATAATTACGGCCTACTAAGGCACGGCTTTATTGAATCAAGGATGGCCCATTGTTCTGTTAGATTGGGCATTGTCGCTTTTAGAATCTATTGTTGTATTATTAGGATCTGGTTTTTTGATTTGATCTTCCTTTTATGTTTGGTACAAAAGAAATCCTGCGTGCACGGTAGCTGAAATAACATCTTCCATCCAATTAATTCAAGTTTTATTTGTTTTACTACGAATGAATTAAAATAATCCTTTTTTCAACGTTGAAACGATGGGCTATAAAACTTAAACAAACTTGCTATATTAATTTTATCTTTTTTATTATCAACTTTTCGTATGATCATATATCAGATTTTAATGGTTTGGACTAATTACATCACCTTTATGTGTGCAATGTTATTAAGTTGTTATAATGAATACTCGATTATTTTTACAAAACCTTTCACAAATCCAGCTTATCTTATTCCTTTCACAAAACGTGGCTTGTAGGTTGACTACTGGAATTGCAGTAATTTTTCATTTCTTATAATCGATAATTATTAAGAACTTGTTAAACTAATCGTTCCAGTTTCCACAAAGATACTATTTTATCTGCAACAACGTTCAATCAACGTAAATAATGTATACAATTTAAACACTATCAACAATGATTTTTACCTCATAAATATGTCAGACAACATTCACTTGTTTTACATAATCGATTTAATCATTTTGAGTATTTGTGGGGATCATTTTAATAACCTATGTTAGCACCGTGGGTATCTATAATTTTTTTTCAATTAGTTATGTTTATAAATAGTTATATTTAGCAGTTCAAATATATTCAATAATACGGTAGCGGTACAATTATAATAATTAATAATAAATTACTCAAATACATCTCGTACATTCTCGAAGTATTTTGTGAGTGGTTAAGTTATTAAACGTAGATACGTAATTGCTCAATATAATTTTTGAAGCTTGTCTCTTATTCGCATGTTTTTTAATATTTTAAAACGTGTCGCATCCGATCTGTAGTATGGGATAATGGAGTCGACGATGGCTTTCACTTTTCAATCATTACCGACGACTCGATCGACTGTAATGGGTGTGGGGAATTGGCAACCCTTTACAAGATTCACATCGAGATTCTTAACTCAATTATCGTTGAATACCACGAGAATGTTTTTTTTGATGTTATAACAAATAGCATGTCTTCATTTTACGCCTACGTATTTTGAAACTTGCATTTCTTGTTTTATATTATAGCATAAAATGAATCATTCAAACGCTTTTGATATGCTATAATCATAACAATGTCCAAATGTTTAAATTTGATATTTTAGAATAGTCTGATAGGTTTTAAACATGTTGCAAGTAATAATACAAATATTAATGTACATTTATCACTTTGGTTAATTAAATATAACATTCTATAAAGTTTTTAATATTACTATAACCAAGATTTTTTTTAGGTTTCTATTAAATAACTAGGTGTGATATTTAAATACATTCATGCCTTATTGCTTAAGTTGGCCAGCGCAAATTGTTTAGTACCGTTCCTTAAAGCGGCCGATCTTTATGCAAATGGCATCACAGCATCCTCGCCTTACAAGTGCGATGACGTAAAGATAGCTGAACTGGCAGACATCGCCACGTGGCGTTCGGGTAGGCAGGAGGCGACCCGTTTAGACCTTTTACGCTTAATCCACTCGAGTACTACACAAATATGGCAACCTTGTTTCATAACCTGTTTTTGGGGTTTCCTCGATCCCTGGTGTATATGATACACGTCTTACGGCACGTGGTTTATAAGTCAAAACTGCGTCCTTATTAGGAAGCCGTTGAGCCAATTTCGTCTTATTTGATTTGTTGATGATATTCATTTTTGCTTAACGGCATTTCTGCGGTTATAAAATTATGAATGGACTGATATTTTTATTTATAATCTATTTTGAGTATTCTTCAATGATGTTCTGTGTTGCAGGAAACAGGAAATACCTATATGCGTAAATCAAGGATCGATTAATAATACCCTACTATGCTTTAAATAGTAATGTGATAAATAAATATTCAAGATCATTAGGTTTTCAAAAGCGCATTCACAATTATTGAGTAAGCCCAATCCATATAACATCTGGCCGTAGAAGAGATAATTGTATTTATTAAAGTCAATCATTGAGATATTGTAGAAGTTGTACATAAGCTTTTATGAATGAATGGTATGAATAAAATTTTATGATTGATTCTTTCATAAAGATTAATCTTTAAAAGGCATCGAATATAAATCATATTATCGTTAGTTAACAGATGGACTTGTGGTTAGTTTTATAACGAGTGTACAACGAATTTAACATTGACATTTATAATACAAAATATAGTTTGCATACCACTATTCGATTCAATTCGATTTTCACACAAAAAATAATATTGAATTGCAAAAATCGTTAAGGAGGCACTACAGGAACATAGCCATGGTAATCATCTCTGGCCATCAAAGTGTAAGGTGTCTTGATTAGCACCTTTATATTCTCATCACGACAGGCATGACAATTACTGTTAGCTTCTGATACTAATGTGTGGCTGGTAAGTGTTCGTAATGGACTCTCAGTTGGACCATAACCGCCAAGAACGAGTTGAATTTTATGCTGTTATTGCAGTTTGCATTTAATTATCGTTTCTTGCAGCTTTTGTTAATGGTGCTAATACTTCATGCTGTGAGGCGGACGCAATAGGAGACGACAAATCGATGTCGCCGTTTTTTGTTTACGGATTTAATGATGCTTTTTGTTCCAAGAAATTACTTTTTAGTGCAAATAACCCTCGTTTGTGTTCGTATAATTGGGAACGTTCCATTATAATTATTAAGTCAACTAAAGCTTATATACTTTATGCTTTTTCCATCACAATTCATATCTATTTTTAAATATTTAACATGCAAAAAATTTTGTTTAGAAATGCCTATTGTCTATCAATACATTTTCGCTGAAAGTACGTTGGTATTATTAAGTATTCAGTGCGACAAGTATCTTTATTGTTGCATTAGTCAGAACAGGTCTTCATTTTCGATACATTCGGCATTTTATATTATTAACGTCAAAAGTTACATAAATGAAGGTAAAATGTTTATATATAGCTCCGAGCTATAAAGTTGTTACTCGAAATTACCAAACTTTCGTTCTGTGTCGACGAAAACGCAGCATTATCCAATAAAATTAAAATGCTATAAAGGTTCATGCGCGCATCATGAGTCCTACAATTTGCTTAAGAATCATGGCGTATACGCGATATAATATTGTTATTTGACGGTTACTTTTTCTTGTGCGTTTCTGGTTTCGTGTTTCTTGTTTCCGCGAAATGCTCTCTTGCTGTGACGTGCTGGTTGTTCTCTGTCAGAAGCTGAATTAAACGAGGTTGGCTTGCAATTAAGGGCTGTTTACCGGGCATTAATTTTTGGCAATAAAAGACGAGCATGGTTAAAATGTTCGGTACGCACGCGCTTGGATGCTCCGTGGGAAAAGCGGCCGCTTTGTACTCCATTGTACTTGTAATTAGCAGTTTTTTCGAGCGCCATCTCTCGAGGCGCACTTGGAGAAATGTCGCATCTCGTAATGCGCTGTCCCAAATGTTTTCCATTAATTTGTGACTCGACCACGGCTTATTTTACATTGAAGTGCTTTTTATTTTGAGCTCGACAGTTCTCCGTTGCATTACAAGTAACTAAATTTGTGTAATGCTTTTGATTTTTACTCGTATTTTTTAAACGGGATTCGCGAATGGTTATTTACGTTTGAATGATTTGAACGACACGTCTTACCGTGTGTTGAAAGTTTAACATTTACATCTTACTTCGATTTAATAACAAAATGTACTATGAAATCATAATCAAGTTTTAAACACCGCGTTAATTAATTTTCTCAAGATGAATAAAACTACGAAGGAAACCGCATACCTACTTTTAATAATAGTTATAAGACACTAGTTTTCCGCCCCGGCTTCGTCCGAGTAGTAAAATGAAGTTCCCATTGGAATTAGATTATTATTGTAATTAATGAAATGCGTAAAAAGTAGTCCAATGTGTATTCCTTAACTTCTATATCTCAAAATAAAATCATATTATAAAATCCTTCCGTTGCGACGCGAAACAAACAAATGCGACGAAAGACAAATAAAACAAATACACTTTCGCATTTTAACATTAGTAAGGATTTATACAAGCGAATGACATCCGTAATCTATACGGTTATCTTGTTTATAGAGCTATTAGATTCCACGCTATCAAATGATGTATCTGGAGTTAGTAAAAAGTGTAGGTTCCAACATTGTACGTTGTACTATGAAAAATACTATTAGGTCTCGAGTTGACGACGGCGCCAACGATTGTTTGAGTTTTCTTTGTGGTGTACCAACTGTATAACCAGTTATGTTTTTAGAATAAGAACAAGTCTGATAGAAGTACCTTTCAAGTTCGTGTTTAAAAATGTTAATCTGTACTATAAGCACAGATTACTAAACAGTTACTTAGTATTAGTACTGAATCTAAAGAATTGAAAATTTTTGAATGTGTTAATAAATAATAACTCCTTTATCGTATTTGGAATTGTGAATAACTGTCTCGTTCGTCTAAATCGAGTATTGGCGAGTTGACAGAACAAACTAAAGTAGGTATTAAAACGTTCAATTTCATTTCAGCACAATCGTTCCTACCACTATTTATAAAACTCGTCACATAATTAGTCCATAAAGTGGCCCGTGTCGCTTTCCTTGAGTTTTGTCACAATCACTTCAATATTTATTATTGTATCTCTCGCAGACCTACTTGTGACTCAATTAATTTGTAAAAGTAAACACGCTACCGTGCATAATAATGCTCTGACAGGCGGAGATCGCTTTTTGTAAGCTTCTGCTTTAATCACCTCGCCACATGATGCTACCTTATCTTATCTCATACTATATGAGAAGGCTTAATTAAAACGCGATAGGTTTTGTCTGTATTGAATTTAATGAAAAAAAAAACATATTAATATAACGAAAATAAATATATATTTAAAATCGTCTGTTCGTCTGTTTGTCAAAACAAGTTTTGTAAAATGTATGTTATAAATTTTCCGCAAAACTAATCTTGGTTTTATTACGGTGGTATTAAAAAGCCTTTCATTATTTATATTATATATGTGTCAGTTTGTGGATATTAAGTTGATTGGTTTAGTTTAATTCTGCGCACGCGCATTCGGCAACAAGTTTTCGAATTTCATTGCACCTGATACTACTACAATCACTCTTGACATAACTGGATCACTTGTCGATTTTATTTTTTGCTCCACATAATCAGTAGGTAGGGGGCTGATCTACTGATCGATGCTACAACAATTATTAATTGGGTATTATTAGTTGATCTTGTTGGATGGAAGATTAACGGCTTTTTTTTAAGTTGACAGTGATAAGCGTGTCTAAAATCTCACATTCATACAATACTTATTCGACTCTCTCTCTCTACTACTACATTTCATTATGAAATTGTTTAAGATTTTATGTACGGTAAAATACGTATTTAAACATACTTATTTAATTATTGTTGTACAATAAAATAAATATATATAAAGTAAGGTACCAAGCGGTTTTATATCCGTGTTATTAAATAATTTGAATGTGGATATAAACTTTGTTCGATGATAATTCAAACATTATAAATTTGGTGAGAATTACATTCATATGTTTCATTCATTTGTTTTTCGTAATTTAGCTGTTTAAACGAATATTGCTATATGAATTGCATCTTTTATATAAGCCATAAATGAAGTAATATCATGTTATATGAATTCGCTTTCCTTTATGCAGTCCAAGGTACTTGAAATGTTTTTACCAACCAACAATCTGTCAATCAATCGATAGCATTTCGTTAGGCAATCGTTGAAGCGTTTAAAAATTTTCATGTAACGTAATTGCCCTAAAATATGTTATTAATTTCCGTTACATGCTCCACTAATGACTTAATGCAACGATTCATTATTTTTGCACTTTTGACTTTAGCTGATTTAAAGAAAGTCCCGGACGTCTTTTATAATAATTGGGTGCCATTTCGACCATTCAATCAGGATGTTTTCGAGTTTTTTAATTTGTACACAATTGTACGCGGATTTTTCTTCGTGTCGTCAATCATATTTAACAACTAAGCTCATTAAAGGTGCATTTGTAATTGTCAATTTCGGCAGTGTCTCTTGACGGCACCGGGTCTCTCGTGCGCGGTCGTTAACACCCAGGCTTTAAGGGCTGCTTTCATTATTTCGATTCACACAAGAGATGGTATCACTGGCGTAATTGAGCTGCTAATTACTGGCTTATCATCAATCACGTTATTGATCGATGACAATTTATCTGAAGGCTAGTAGGCCACGTTATTTGCAGCTTAAAAATATATTCTTGTCCTTTTACAGTGCCTCATTAATTATTAAAGTTTATCACCTAAATGTATATGTGTTTGACTATAAGATTATCATTATGAGATAGCGTTTAATAAAGTTATATTAATCGCATTTCATATAGTTTTCAGTAATAAACGTAAGTGGGCGAATAGAACTTGTATTATATTGGGTCTGAGATTTTTTGTTATATGTAGAATTATGAAATGAAAAACAAATCCATATCGATGTCAGACTTTTAAAGTAACAAAATATTCCCACCGAACTCTTATCTTCTGTGCATTAAGGTTTACTATCTGCTTAACATCAATTTAGGCGCCAACAAACATTGACACTTCTACAATTTTGTCAATCGCCGACGTCAAATTGTTAACCCAAACATTTTCGGTTACGAAGTTCTTGTGTCGAGTGCAGTAGAGCTTAAATTCTAATGCTGCCTATAAAAGTTAATTGGTTTAAATGGTGTAGGTGGCGCTAGTGGGTGTGTTAATTCGTAGGGCACACTCAGAGCCGTGAGAGTGATATTGCTCCCGAAATCAATGGAGGTTTGCTTACGAATTATAGGGCGTGGGAGAGGTGAAAGGTCGAAAATTAGTTTAAATTTCAATATTTCACAAAAGTAGACTTAAATTTTGAGAACTTGTACTTAAATAATTATTTAACAATGACCCTATATTTCTTATATGTACACTACAGACACTTTACATGGTTAAAATTATTATGCAAATAACTCCGCGCAAATAACTTGTCAAGTAAATTACACTCACAGTTACTCTTTCTTTTCAGGCTTACGAGTTATCAACATTGACTGGGACACAAGTGATGTTGTTAGTGGCATCGGAAACTGGACACGTGTACACATTCGCGACGAGGAAACTTCAGCCGATGATCACGTCGGACTCCGGGAAGCGGCTCATACAGACCTGCTTAAACTCGCCCGACCCTCCGACGACGAGCGAGCAGAGAATGGCCGCCACCGGCTTCGAGGAGACTGAGCTCACGTATAATGTAGTAGACGACGACATGAAGGTGAGGCAATTGGCGTATCCTGGTTCTGCGCAATATCCAATAGAACATCATCCGGGGCTAGCCCCCTCACCATTGCAGCAGTACCACCAGCACCCCCCCTGTCCATCACCGCTTCCCCTGAGCTCATTAGGACAGCCGTATTCCCACGCACATCTATCGCACCCCCACATGTCGCATCATCCGCAGCGGTAGTTCAGATGGCACTCCACTCTATACCATTTGCTATTTAATTGGCATGAATATCGATCGCTCTCGATGTTGAGAAGATATCGATTCCTATCGGGATAGTCACGTTCTGGGTAAGCTTGTAAGGTTAGGTCGATAAAACGAATGTACATTTATGCGATACATTTTGTAAATAGATGTCGGGTCAGTGTTATCCGTCACGATTTTCGAGAATTTGAGTGGTGTAAAACGGGTTTACGTCGTTTTCGCAATTTATTTGTATGAAATTATTCTTAATGATAAGCGAGAGTTTCGGGTAACTGATTGCGAATCGAAATTGACAGGTAAAATCGAATCGTGATAAACGTAAAAGTGAATAATTATCTGACAGGATTTGAGGCTACCGAGTACAAATAAACGTTTATCTTAATAATCGATTTTGAGTTATAAATGGTAATAAAAAACGTAGACGATGCATAATGAAATATTTCTTTATGTTACAATTTGTCTAAAATCAATAACTATCGGTTAATAAATCATTTATCTACTGGTATATCGATGGTATGAATGATAGACGTGGAAGTGGTGTCGAAAGAGTTAGATCAAGTAGCGTATAATAATATTTAAAACCGTTTCTTAATTAACGTTAAAACCGGTTGCGACGATTTAGAGTGACGTCTTAGAGGCGTAGTAAGTACGGAACACGCTACTATGAAGTCGTTATGATGAATGAATCGGTGTTTCATTCTGAAAGTAATCAATACAGGTCAAATACGGTTTAGAACGGCGTTCGAGGCGGCAGCAACGAAAAGTAGTTATCAACTAAGATTACTACGCGATATATCGTACTTATTAGGGTTCCTTAACAATGATTGACATGTACTTAATGAACGTTTTTAGTAAACTTGTGCTAGATAACATGTTAACTCGATTGTGACGCTCTTTAGATTTGGTTACCAAGTTATATCTATAGGATTGCGTCGTATGATACATTGTTTATTGTACCCGTCTGGTTTTTCTAGCCTCCGTTGGGAATAAAAAATACACATTCTCAATACAGTAGCAGGTGTTCGAAACTAGAGACAGTTTTCAATTATCGAGAGGTCTCACGAGCCTGGGGCCTTAAATCTACTTCATCTGATCCGGATTATCAAGAAACTTAATTGAAAATTACTTTCGGCCGAGAAGAGTGTTTCTCATAAATTTCGCTGTCAAACGTGATGGTGCAGTAAGCTTATACGTTATTCGTGAATTTTTATAATGTTATCTCAATTTGTTTTACATGTATTCTCATCCAATAATAAGCGATACTTATTGTGCAAATATTCATTGAATACCTGCGGACAGTCACACCGATTGCACTGTACCATATATCTAATTATTGTTTCCCATTTGCATATTGTTATCATTATAAAATCCGCCGGCGCCCACTGCGCCCTCGTCCCCGACCTCGGTATATTACCTGTCAGATTTGATATGACGAAATCGATTACGTCAATTCTCTTGTTTCGCGCTCACTGCGATAAAAATCTCTCCCCCGAGTAGAATGTATTTGACATGCGGGTATAACATGTCCGCGCCTACATCGACAGTTATTGTTCACGCGTCGCCGGACGATAAGTCTATTTGATCGAAATATTCACGCTGTAATTACGATCTCAACAGATAAGCGCCTCCTGCGACGGCGTCTTTAGACTCTCTCTTTTAAATTTTATTTCAGGTATAATCGTGACTAGCGTACGCTTTTAGTGATCTAGTTTTATGTTCTCAAGTCGACGTTTCATCTTCGAAGAAACAGTTATTTATATGTGTTTGCATTAGAGTCATGGACGTTATTATGATTATTTAAATATTCTCAACGTGCTATTGTCGTTGTCCGGCGCGAATATAAACGGTTTTATTCACGTTTCTTTGATGATACTCGTAATATGGCATCGTAGGATGCAGATGCTCTTGTGCATGAATTAGCGGTATAAATGTGGAATTCGGTCAGTGCCCTCGCAACGAACAGATCTCCTAATCTTGCATTCGCCGGCTTGATGTTATTTCGTAACAGCTCTTGAGATTTCGCTTTCAATGCGCAATGATTTTTCCACAGTCGGCTTAGAATGTTCGAAACTATTTCAAAGCACGTAGACATCAATTTAAAAAGATGTCGCCACTGTAGGACATATATTTTCGAGTTGCTATGTTTTTAGTCTACAAACGTAGGGCGCCGTTGGAAATGGCGGCAGTGAGTCACGCTGATAACATATTCCTAGTGAATTGTGACTCGCACGAGACGCGCGCCTATTTGAGACATCGCTAATCGCTCGTTAGGTCTCATGCGCCTTGCTTTATTAACTTATCAATACTATTGTTTTGATAAACGCCCCGGCAATTTCTGTTGACTCATCGTATTGTGAGGCATAATTGGCCGCATGTAAGCCGATTGCTCTTGTGCAACCCTAACTTGTAGCAACAATAAAGCTAATTTGACTAATAGGTGCCTTGTAATCGTCACCGCGTGTGGTTTAGGGATTAAATACAATATCATTGGACGTACGGTCTCTGCATCACCTTCAGTTAATGAGCGCCGCACTAAAGCCATTGTTCTAGGTTTTTGTTTCTTTATCTTGATTTCAAATTGTATGGGCATTAATATTAGATCTGATCACTGAAGACTTTTAATAAGCACTAGGTTTGTACGAGATCCTTCTCCTCTTCAAATTTTAAAATCATATAGATAAGTCAAATATATTTCAGTTATCATGTGTGGGTAGGTAACGTAGTATGTTTTGGAAGTTGATTTTCCAATCTGTACAGAGAGGCCGATGCAGTCATTACCATATTATTTAAGCTTAAACGCACCGCCGAATCGATTTTTTAATTATTTGATGTTTGCGAAATGCGTATTAAACGATTGGCTGTGCCTTGTAATTAGTGAGCCGCCGGCCACCCGGATAAAAGACAAATGTTCAACAATAAAGACTAATAATCGCTACCCGCCCCTGCTGTGTTGCTTCGAAGTAGAAAAATGTGCGAATCAGTAAAAATTTGTGTAAGTCTGCTTCTCTCAAGAAGATAAATTATCGAACACGTTCCATAATTGCTTCGACTTCACAGTTAAGTAGACAAATATGAATATTAAAAACTAAAGGTCCTCCCCGGCTTCGCTCTTGGTACATATATAGCCTATAGTCTCAATAAATGGGCTAACACTGAAAGACATTTTTCAAATCTGACCAGTACTTCCTGAGATTAGTGCGTTCAAAAAAACAAACAAACAAAGTCTTCAGCTAAATAAAAATGTCTATGATTCATATTTGAATATAGGTAGTAGTTTTTATTTGATATTTAATGTGTAAATTAGCTGAGCTTTATCATTAATACGTTTGGAAACCGTCATATTTTGGGGAATTCCATGCATTTCGCTATTGCGACGGAACTGTTCTCGTTGTTGCTGCATAATTCAGTCGCGAACCACGGAGTTTGCATTCGAATAGGCTTTCACATGTATTTATGTACGGGATTTTGTGTCTCCGTAATGTATATTGTGTACGCATAAATACAATAGCGCAACCGTCGTATCCCATCGTTACAGCAAATATAGTTCAATCGCTACATGGGTCACCCGCTTGTCAACTTTAGAGATAATTTGTTATAGCCGATCGGAATCGTTGATGATTCGGCCTTTAACGTATCAACACAAATTGACATATAGATGGGCCATAAATATCATAATAATTGCCTAGCATTTCATACCTATCAGATTGCACTGGACACATCTAAAGCCCATAGTATAAACAATGTTCATTCAGAATCCACACAGTATGTTGACCACATTGTGTTTGAAATGTTACGTAGATTTTGTTGAAAGTGAGTTGCAAGAGGCGCCTCATAGATATCCTAGAACTTGGTGCCAAGTAATCCGAATCGACCACATCATTATCAAGCACTCGTATCGAACATAATTCCACTCACATCTTGGTTACCGCAATTCTAATGATTTACAGTGGAGGTCCTCTTTTGTATGCGCGGGGCACGTCAAATTCCGTATGCAAGGTAAGACTTTACTATCCCGTGCCCATCGGATCCCGAGACTTCCGCGACTGACCGACCTGATTGCTCTAATTGAAATTTATTCGCTGCTGCGAACGCGTCCCGATTCCCCAATGCCATCGCTTAATCCATTAGATTAATGAATAAACGTGCAACTATTGTCTTCGTTTGTTCAATTATGTATGCGTCTGTGTTTATGCGGTCTCGTTTACTGGATTGACGCTGGACCCTTCTCATCCATTATAGATTTAGTTGCATATCGTCCTGCAGGATGCCGCTGTCCGCTTATTTCGATAATTGGGATCTGTTATATTTCCTTACAAACATCAGCGATGCATCTTTCGATATCAGTGAAACTATTCCACTAATTTATATTCGTTCGCATTTGAAGTTATATTTTCGTTTGAGCGTTGAGCAATAGAGGTGCAAACACAAGGCGTAGATTATGCTCAATTAATTCGCCGAATCGGAGTCGGCCCACTTCCTAAAACTAGACTGGGAGACGCAGATGGTTAAAATTAGGCTCGCCGGGAATAGCGTAAACTGGTGCGTGACTCGTCACCGCGCACCGACCTCACTCGGATATTGTATTACATTATATCACAACAACATTCCTCTTATGCAATTTTTATAACATTTGTCCTATTTTTTTTGGTCCGGCATTTAAACATTAAAATATTTGCAATACACTTTGATTTTAATTTTAAAATATTTGTAAGTATATGGATAGGATCAGGTCTATAATTGCTATTTAGAATATTAATGACGTGACACGCTTGTTTAGTTAAATGTTTATTATTTTACTTCCTTTGTTTTGTTTGAAAACTATTACTAGAACTGGAAGTGTATCACAAAGTAACTTAAATTTATATAACTATTGTAATGTAGTGTGGAGTGAATGCCAATTGTAAATTAGAATAAAATGGAATAAACGATTTCGAATACGCTCGGCATACATAATAAATGATGAAATAATTTTTTCATGTCAAGCAGACAATATAAAGAAACATGACGTTGAATTTTTTAAAAATTATTGGGTCGAAACGCAAACAATGTTTTCCTCTGTCATCGGGAGAATATACAAGTTATCGGTCATCCTTTTGTATCGCGATCTCGACGCGTCGATGCGTTGTTACCCCGCAGCGGTCGATTGCATCTGTTATTTCTTTTACAATGCCGCTTTAGTGTACAACGTCTTTACTCTTCATAGTGAGGTGGGATTGGACATCGTTTTGCAATAGAGAATCGATCGAATGTGTAGAGACTAGGGCCGAGTTTGGGGTTTGACCGTTAGCCCGTGGGAAATGGCTAGAACTAGCCGCGATGCTTTGTTAGGTCGATTGTCCACTGCGGTGGTAGATGGAGCGATAGGCCGGTTAGTCTGGTCTCGATGACAGCTATGGGAATACTGGACGCGATTTGGTAGCATATTTATTGTGATTGTACGATACGATGTAATCAATTACATAATAATAAATGATGTAGATAGGTCGTTTATTCAATTATATTTTTTTTAATGAAAGCAAAAAAAGATCACAGGTAAGGCGAGTTACAAGTATATAGGTAAATGAAATAAGAAATAAAGCGGACATAGAAGACACTAGCGCAGTGAATTGTACTTTAAAAGGAATAGAAGTGAGCGACATTTATGGCATTAGCGGAACAACGTCTAGTTTCCATGTTCCTTCATCCACCTCAGAACTTCTCATTCTAATATATTCCACACGCGTACGACGCTAACTCGAAAGCTATTCAGATTTGAAAACAAATCTTTTTAAATTGTAAGTCTGTGTCAATCCATCATAGTTTTTCTATTGGCCAACACAGAGCTTGCATAAACAAAGGGCTTTCAAATGGTAATCCTTGGAACGTGCCGCGAATTAGTTCCGCCGTTCTTATGCTACGTGGGAACTCATATTCTTTAAAAATAAGTTAATGAAATTTCTACTCCGTATACGTTCGTCACATAATAATAGCACTTTGAGAAGACCTTGCATGCGTCAACAGGGGAAATTAAATATGAATGCTAAAGCGTACCTGCTCTTCTGATAAATTAGGTCATTGAATAACTGGTTGTTTGTATTTTGAACAATTGACCTTATATGGCCACCTACATAAACGGTGATATAATCAGTGTTGGCGCATGCGCGTCACAGCCGCGTAGGCGGTGTCCTTCCGAATCTAATGTCGAGATCAGATAATTCTCCTTTCATGTAAACCATTATAAGGAAATTAGTTTATATCGTTGATAGATAATTTGAATCGTTCCATATTGTTCTATATTGAAATGCTAACATCATGATACTAAACAGCAGGGATTTGTACTATGTAGTGCTCTTATTAAAACGTCAGATGTAGCACGAGTACTCGTATTGACGATCTCATAGTTCATTCTAAATTTAGAAGTCGTGTTCGAGTGAAATTTACGGGAATAATTAAACATAAATAGTACATGTTTCGTGTGCTTTATACCTTTGTACGCCGGTTGCAATATATTGTAGCAAATGCGCGCATGCTTCCAGTACTCAATGATTTACATTCACCGGTACTACGTATACATCACGTTTAACTAGATGCTTCGGAAATTGTTGTCAAGCTCCTACGTGCTGCGAATATGGACTCGCAATAATGTTGTTTATCGCGAACATCGTCTCTTTCGATTCCACTATCTCTTTAAAATTGCAATTATTAATATAGCGGTCGTTCAAACTGTATCAATTAACCGGTTCGACTGCTTTTTCTGTATCAATAATGTTCAAAAAGTTGCGTACACATTCGGACAAGCTTAGTTAAGAATTATGCTGCAGCCTTCGTTAAGGCCTCTCATATTTAAGGAATGAATCCATCAAAATACTTATCGTTAATTAAACGTTATGAACAAAAGCAGATTAGTCAATACTTTATTACTTCTTCGGATGTAATTGAATTGCGTAAAAGCGTCATTGTTCGTTATTTCAAGTTTTTCACAGTTCGGAAGCTGTATGGGCATTAAGTTTTAATTGAACATCGGTGGTAGGAGCGTGGATTCCAGGCATAGCTGCTTTTAGATCAGCTCGTTCTAGTGATTGGGGTCGTAACTCGTTTGGGATTGGTTTAAGTTATAAAAGACGATCCGTTAATTGTTCTTATATATCTAATCTGTCTATTATTTTCTTATCTAAGAAACATAAAATCTTAGCCTAGTTTTTTTATTGTCAATGGAATAATTAACTGTTGATAAGTCAACCGAACTCTAGTACTTTAAAAATAGCTGCAAACAACAAATGTTAAGATACTCCTCAATGAAGCGCTCACCTAAAGCAATATTCAAGTATACGAGAATTCCAATCATACATTGCGTCATAGTGAATCGAAAGTGGACATAAACTAAAGAGCCTTGGCAATGTTGTATCGTGTTTTCTTGATCGGCGACATTGTAGATATGGGCTTCTTTATTTCGATCTAACTAATGCACTTTCGTTAATGCTAGACAAGGACGCCGGATCTTTAATCTCCAGCTCTCACTTCCGTCCGCCTACGACACGGCAAACGCCGCCCACGCGTGTTACTTAAAAAATCGCAAGTTTGTGCGCCGTGCTGCGATAATTCTGTCAGATACAGTTTTAAAACCTTTTTAAACTCCTTAAATCGA
>NC_052119.1:3709095-3714150 GCF_012273895.1 Zerene cesonia
CATAATCGTGAACTTCCACTTTGTATACAATTCAATTGCGAGTTACGACTCATAAATTCGGCTAATATTATATTGTTCCTGATATAAGGATGTTTTCGTGTTCAGTGTTCAAATGGTCAGCAGATAACTGTTGTCGCAAGAATGACATCAACACGTAGGTGGCTCAAGCTATAAAAGAGTTTGCGGGCACTTTGCGATACAAAAGCTTTCGAAATGACCATCCTCTTTAAATTATGACTTAATTCCGCACACCTCTTCTCGCAGATATCAGATACGTGTTTCGCAATAACGGTATAATACTTTCAAAAAGTCACGGTCAGTATCGATAAAGTTTTTTCGGTTAATGATGGCCTATGGCTTCACTACGAACTTAATCATTTGTTGTAGCCATACGCTGTAAATTTTAAAAACAATTCGTACATATTACGGTTGCGAGCATAATAAATTATTTATATTTAAGTACATATTTCTATACATAATTTAATATATTCTTTTCTTGATAGGAATAATTAAGTACAACGGTAATTTTATTATCTAGTCTTAGGTACTTTAATTTCTGTAGCATAATTTCAATAGTTCATATATTTAAAGTAAATTTAGAAAGAATTAAATTATATTAAAAAAATATACTTACATGGGATTTACATCTCGACTCAAATTCTCTAAAATCTTGATATCATCTTATGCGATTATCATAAAAGTATCATAAATAGTTGACATTCGAAAGGAACAATACACAGTAGCCAAGAAAGCTTAAATGGATTTAAACAAATATTGTACGATGGAACGTGACTCGATTTACCAAATCAAACAAGACGCGAGGCTCAGCGAGGTTTTATGCTACGCTATGTAAATTTTTGTTTATAATTTCGCGTTATTAATTATTGTAACTTTAGGTTTTTTTACTCTAATGCATTTGATTCGATTAATTCTCAGGCCATTAATGAAGTGCCATCATCTGTATAGTTAATAAGTATAATGAGGTTGATATTTTAATTCATCGGATAGATTATAAGTTCACCTGCACCATTTCACACTTACACATTCATTAGATTTAATTTGTCCATCATTTCCATTTCTTTACCCACATCTTCACGTCACATCGATAGGAGTAAGTAATCAGGTGGTGCTGCAATGGTTTCGAAGTCGATATTTATTAGGTGATCTCTTATACAATGAAATTGTTCTGTTTTTTGATATTTATTAGTAATATATTTGGATACTTAGGTGGTTTAAGTGACACGTCCGTACTGGATTGTCATGCGATTATTATTGATACCTGTATTAAAGTAACGTAACATTCCCAGTTTGCGCTTAAGTGCCCAGTAACAGTGTTTGTGATCCATCCAGTGTAACGTATACTAGATGTAAGGCATGATGTGTGTGAACGATTGATACTTAATTGTTAATATTATTGACGCTTTATGCAATATCGTTTACTTTTAATCAAACAATGGTGCTAAAGAATTTTTTATAATTTTTTGATAACTTTTTCAATGTCACTGTATTGCGTAAAGCGACAATTGGATAGAATATCAATTATACTAGTATCATTTATGTTTTTTAGTTATACTAGTATGATCGGTAATCAATGAATTTCTCATGGAGCATAATACTAAATTAATACATCTAAGTGTTGAATGATAATGCTAACACACGCATTGCGCTCTTTGGACTCATAGAAAAGTTTTAGTGCCTTATGAAGAGTATCAAGTGATCTGAATTAGTACTTAATTAATTGTGAAATATATCGCTAAGCGATTATATATTTTCTGACTTTGAAACTTTTTTGAGAGCAATCGAATGCTTATTGGTCTGACTGAACTCAAGATTTACTGTACTTAAGTTAACCATACGCTAGTCTACAAATGGAATACTCAGACAAATGAAATTTAAGTCAATCAGCAGCATGCAGCATTAGGATATCTATTATCTAAACATCAACGTAGCTATGACTTAAATTTTGTTTTGCCAATATTCTCACAACAACAGTTGAATCTTTTTGAAAATACACTTGTGTCACATAGAAATAATTTTTTTTTCACCGTAAGGAATAGTGTTCATACTAGGTTAATTCAATATAAAAGTCATATATTCTAGATGAAGTATGGTCCAATTTTGTTATGTTCCCTTTAAAGGTGAAACGCTTTAGACTACAATGTATGACTGGATATATTCCGATTGTGTAAAGCAAAGAGATATATCTTAATATGAAATTAAGTTTTTCGACAAGCTTTCATTTCGTTTCGAAGCGATTATTCATGGACGACTGATAAATGTGCAACGTACAGTATTCCAATTACTTAAAGGCTACATAAATATTTTAAAAGCACGTAACGATTTATACGTAAGGTATAACCTTGTTTATATACATATATGCGTTTAAATTTGATATTGTATTGTTGAATTCTATGCTTTAATGAATTATTTTGGTTGTGCTGATTTTTGAATTTTATATTATTCAGATTATGTCGTAGCCTGTAGGTAATACGTATTAATGCATAACTCCTCGTCCACGGAATAGCTTTAGTTATTCAAGTCACTGTTGGGATCATTTTGACAAGAACTCTTGGAAAAATTGTCCACCCTTCTCGTGACTCGTTAAAACAATGTGATAGATATAATACCTAAAGATGCTAGATCATTGTTACTGTAAATTACATTTTTGTAAATATGTACAATAAAGTAACGGAATAAGCAAGAGTAACTTTAATTCTAGATGCAATGTTGTACAATGTGTTTCTATTTAATTATTTTTTTAAAAGATTTAATCTACTCTATCTATTATTAATAATGTCCTATTTTATCGTTCGAATAATTTATATTATGCGTTTGTACAATTACGTACATGAGAGAGAAGGAGACATTAAAGAAATTATAAGAATAATAAAACGTTGAAAAATTTGACCAGGTTTTGTATTGTAATAGAATAAGGTCCACCTTTCCTTCATCCACTATCGGAGTCCCGGGAATATGGCTCTGTATGGTTCCCTGTGTTTTTGATCGAAGTCTTATTTTCTCGCTTTATGTCTCTTTAATATGTGTGTTCTAATTTTGTTTGTTGAGACTACTTTGAGACTTCCATCATGGACACCGTGATACAAAATGTGCTTAGGGGCGGCGCCCGAGGGGCCCCAGTTAAGGTATTTCACTATTCCATCAAAATTCGCCACATAACTTAAAGGCCTAAAGTTATATGGTCGCATTTGTTGGAATTTTGCCGTACTTTAATTTCGGACGCCGCCAAATCGGAACGTACGAGTCGTCTTCCAAATTATTTCTGTAACTACATTGCCGTAAAATATCCAAATTGACATATTCGATTGCCTTTCGATATTCATCTTTTTGAAGGGGCGTATCCGATAGTGTTTGGTTAAGCAATATATAACGTTGCAAACGGACCGCTTCGAGGGCTAACTCTTGTTGGGTTTTTTACCCCCAATGGTTCCCTTGTGGCGATTGGTTTATATAGTATAATATTGATGCGAAAAGTGTCCGTCGTTCCCAAATTATTTGTAACTATTGTTTCTATAATTTATTGATAAACGTACGTCCTATCCGTTTCTCTCGGCATAGTGACACTTTTGGCATCGATTGCGTTCGCATAAATTATTAGTACGTAAGATTGGCCAATCTTTTCTTCATGTGCATTGAAGTGAATAGAAGAAAGTATGAAGATAAAAACAAGGTAAGTGCTTTTTTTGTTTACCGTTGGTTTCAACAGCTAACATACTTACTTGGTTTTATTTAACACTGTGTTTTCGATGTGCTTTTTCAGATTTACTGCGTACAGGTATCAATTAGTAAGGTAGAAGAAAATCTTAAATCTCCCATTTTCTTTTATTGTCTTTGACATGGTTTTAAGTAGGTACATTAAGCTAAAGATGTTACATAAACATGTTTTATTATTCACCATATAAAGCAACTTTACAATTGTAATGAGAGTTAAATAAATTTGGCTCGACAATTACTTTTTCCGGACTATTTGACGTAGCACATCCAGGCTAGTGTCTGAAAATTTTCATTCGTAAGTATACGTTGTTTTGAGAAACATCATCATGAGTACACATTTCTTTAACCGAAACAATTTAAATACTCGAATAAAAATGTTATCTATAATATGTACTCTTAATATATCATCACTAAACGAGATTTACAGAATACGTCTGCATTTTCTGTATTCATTATACAATATTTTAAAGCCGACACCTATATTATCATCGGGTCAGAGCTTAATGCATCTGTTTAAAATATTGTGACGTTTCTTGAGTAATATTTGCTACGTGAGCTTACGATATAATGCTAACCAAATAGATTAGACACCTCGCACTAGCCGAGTCTTCTGAATAACCCGAACTTGTAATTATTCTTACCGAGTTGGCAGGTCTTGTTTAACTGGTCCAGTAATTTCTCCCAGTGATAGTCATTTCAATGGTGTAGATTTACAGGGAAACTTAGCAGTAGTTCATCTGTTGCAGTCTTTATTTGACCGTCTGTTGTAACATAATATGCAGTATTTATACTATGCAAAATGAAGGAATTATTCACAATAGTGCTGATTTTGTATAGGAAAATAAATTTTATAAGTCCATTTGTCAGTGACCATTAATATTGCTATTCAATTCCGATTAGTTATTTTTATATCATATATCGTATCGTAAATATTACTTTCAATAAGAACATAAAACATTTATTTTTTCATAGGTATTGTAGGGTATTCTGGACTTTTACATATTACAAACGATTTATGCTTTCCCATAATGTTTCTTGTTTTTTTCATGATATGAATGACATGCGATACGCAGATAATTATGCGATTTTCGAACTTATGTTTTTATTATCTTGATTTAGAATTACATAGTAGCAGTTTCCTTTCTCAATAAAGGACAAGATTATCTTTGGTAATTTATCGGTAAATGAAAACAACTCTCCGTTTCAATCTTAACATTCTACTCGTATCGTCCGTCGTACCGTCGTACTAGTATACTTAGTCTGGCCATAAATACTGTTACACTTAATTATAAAAAAATATTACATTTGAATTTCGAATCTGTC
>NC_052119.1:3715150-3725339 GCF_012273895.1 Zerene cesonia
AGTAATAAATGTTATTTGCAGTTAACAATTTTCTTTTTTCTTTATTACAATATTTATGGCAAGACTAGGTATAGTGGAAATAAGCAGGATCCGATTCTTTTTCTTATTCTTAATAACATTGCCTATGTTACACACAAATGCATTGCAATTGCAATACATTATGTGAAAGTTGCTCAAATAAAATTATCATCGTTGATTAGCATTGCGAGCCTATGGAATATACATTTGTATCGAAATTAACTAATAAAATATTTATTGCATGGCGAGACAAAAATTTCAAACGTATATTACTACAACATCAGTTTTTTTTCTGCTTCAATTGCCGGGTGCCATAAATCTAATGCCTCAATGTAAATAAAAATTTCTCGATTTTATCCGGTAACCATTTCTTGCGTATACCTAGCGTGACGAAGTGTTGTAATTGAATTCTCTACATATATGTTTTTTGTTAGAGTATAATCGAATGGTTCCTGTCATGCTTGGCTTCTTTTTATATTATAGGTACATGTGTTATAATTAGTTTCTTGAAAATATAATAATTCCGAACGACTGTCTTTCAAATAAATGTGAGGGAATTTATTGTATCTGCGAATGTCTAAGTACATGTTTTACCTATTCAGTTTATCAGTACTTAATAAAAATTATAATATTTTATATAGACCTTGACCAAAGTGAGTAAATGACTCTAAAGTAACTAATAAAAATTCAATAGTTATATAAATATTAGGAATTTCTTTTAAGTGAGAATAAATGAATAAATAAAATGTGTTAATGACAAGATAAGTATGTTGTTTTATATGCATTTACGTTATGTCTCGGATCGGTGGTATTGTTAAAGGCCAGGAAAATATATTCAGTTGTAGGATAGCGATTGATTGAGTAGGGAGTGGTGTTTCATATATTTTTGAAATTCAAATTCTGACCTGGTCTAACCTGATAATATAAATAATTATGATGGAATTCAAAACAATTTTGACGGCAGTGACCTATATGTTATTTGAGCGTTTTAATAAACATAAACTAATAAAATGTTTTAAAATGGCACATAACATAACGAATCCCACAAATATTCTCGATAATATGAGCTTTTTGGATACTTTTACGCATAATTATAATAATTTAAATAGCCGGAGGCACTCTACCGATATCATCTTATTTTTTATAAGTAAAATATAATAAAACTTCATGATTTCGAAGTTAATGAAGAAATGATATATTCTTCTCCAGCATCTGTCGTTAGTAAAAGTGAAAATAGAGATCTTTACTGCATAGATATTTCCTGAAATGTAGGGTACACGGCACAATAATTTTCTTTTATATTTTCTTACAATTAGAATTTTTAACAGTTGTTTGTCTTAAATGGGCAGTTGATATAATTAGCTATATATTTAAATTGATCAGTAATGTGTTTAACTGTTAGTTTTAAACAAAATACTGCATTATATTACATAATTATTTTTGTCTTAATTGAAGTATTAAAATTTTTACTTTTATAAAAATTTGCATAGTTTGTTCCCATTTCAAACTTTCCATTAATTAAAGAAAAACATTTGTGCTACTTCTTAGACTTTTCACATGAAATGAAAGTTCAACAGAATCGTAGAAGTTTTTAATTTTTTCTTTCTTTTTTTTTTAAAGTTTTTAATTTGAATTCTCAAGAAGTAATTACATTAGGCAGAGTTAACGTTATGTGAACGCCTGTGCTAAATTATGTAACGGAGAAAGCTTTGGGTACGTAGGGCCTGATTATAAAAAAATAAATTTTCGTTTTTAATTCTCAAAATTTCTCAAAGTTTATTTGTGCGGTTTTGATTCTTTTGTAAGCGATATTAATATATTTTGATATTCTTATGATGCAAAATTCGCTTTTTTAATAAAAAGGACATGGTGGACATACATGTGGTTATTGAATTGACTGGTAAAAGTTCGTTTATCCGTTTTTCATAATAATATAAAGTATCCTTACTACTTATTACTTATCCAGTTCCTCGTGATATTTAGTCTTCTTATACTTACTGGCATAGGTACAATTAATCCGAAATTATTTTAGTCGAATATTAAAATTTTATGTGGATTTAACTGGGGCAAAGTATTAAAATACGATGTGACGTCATCGGAGGCAGGAAAAGTTACACACTTGGATTCATATCGTAAAAGGTATCTACGCTGCTGATTATTTTCTGTGGTAGCGATCATTTGATTGTTTGTCTGTTTATATTGCACGTCGCAACGGAGCGATTTTATGGTATGATTTTTTGTTTGGATATAGTCTATAGAATGCTATAGAGTGATTAAGGCTACGATGAAATATTCGTAACAATGGAATGGATGGATGAATAATTCTTATGAAAAATTGTTCATACCATTCAGAAATACATAAAGAGCTTTATAAAATAGATGGTAAGTACTTATAGTTCGCAATAATATCTTTTCAATAATTGACAGTTAAATCTTTATTTAATCAGAATCGTCGATAACGGTACTAATTTGTATGAACAAGTTTTAATAATTGACTTTCTGAACGATTCGCGGCCATTAATCGCTTGACTGAATGCAACGAATGCTGCAGTTCACATTAATTCGGTTGTTAATAGTTATTAGCGAATATGCCGATATTTTTAATAAATATCGAAAATTATGTGTTGGAGATAATGTTTTGCGAATTCAATTAGCGGTTTGGAATTGATTTTAATTAAATCTGTAAGTTAGCTGGATTGGTTGCGATCATGTTGAAAACGTCGATGCCAAGTCGGCTGCAAATAAATATTAAAACTAAAAGCAGATATCATACATTCATAGATTAATCTTTTATTGAGTAGATGCGTGTAAAAAACGTTAACACGCTACATAGCATGTAATATTATTGATAAAAACAGCGCCGCTCATTATTTTCATATGTTTAATTTTCTGGTTATAAAGACTCGACTTGCTGCCCGTGCTGGTTTTTGGTATTTTTATGCTAGATATTTTCTGCTATCGATATTAAAGTTCATATGTATTGTATTAAACTGCTTAATTCTGTTATAGGAATATATTTCGGACATTCGATTTGATTCGATTGTGTCGAATGTTAATACTTTTTGCATTTCTTAGTGACTGCATTTCATTATAATGCACATAAGCGATCTAGGTATCAATACACGTATTAATATAAATTGTACGGGCTTTATACGCGTTAAACTTTCAAAGCCATTATCTGTGAACGCGTCTTCACTCTTAATAAATAACGCCATTTGCAAGATTAAGCAGGCGGTGTGAATAAAAGTGCAATTACTTGGAAGTGCCAAAATGCGTAACAATTTGTTAAATGCTCAAGATGTACACGCGAGAGCAATGTGTTTCGCTTATCGCAATCTCTATGGGTTTCGGTCAGTACAGATAAAAAACGTGTTTGTTTTTTTTTTTGTTTTGATTTGAGTTACTAGTTGACTGAGAGAAATTTAAGTCTATAAAAAAAAAGAAATTTGGATGGAGAAGATGTGGCGGTGGTTTGATTATTGCTATTAAAAACACTTTTTTTTACACTAATTAAGTGTAAAATTTTCTTATATAACCCGTGCCACAATCTACTCATCATTTTCCTTTATTAAGTAATATATATATAAGTATAAGTGTGTCTGGCATTTTCCTAGAATACTTTTACTTAAACAAATTTCCGTGGTACACACTTTCGTCCCGTTTATCCCCTATACATTTTATTAAAATTCTTTCTCAATGGATGCTTATCAATTTCCAAACCGATACGTCCAGCTGTTTAGGCTGTGCATTGATAGATCAGTAGGTGTGTCTTACATTTAGATAAAACATCGCGAAAATAGCGCTTATTATATCATTTGTTGTATTTATAGACTGACTTATCACGCGACTGTCTTAATTGCTTATGTAATGTTCATGCATGAATAAAACTGTGATACTTTCGAAAAAAGGGTTCAGCAGTTTTTATTTCGGGCGATTATTAAAATTAAAGCGCTAGAAACGGTAATTCTCCGTAGAAGATTGCAAGGGAATCAGTCTCCGAACTTAACACAATAATCGTCTATCATCGCTATCTACCTGATTAGGGTCAGGACCGCTTGAACTGGCTAACTGCACTCTTCCGTAAAACCTAAATGTAAAGTGTCGTTAAAAGTACCGTAAGACATATTGCACGGGAACTTGCTGAAAATTAGTTAGAGACGATCCGATCCTTATTGTTGTTCTATGAGCCAATTTATTATGTGTAATGGAGTAAGGTTTTTAATATTTTTATTTTAAATTGATATCTATTATATATTAGAGGTCCATCCGCTTTTTCATTCTTGTAGTCAAAGGAAAAGACAGCCCGGGGTTTTCCCCGCATAGTTCTCATTTTTTGTGATTTTCGGAATCAAGTCCAAACTTATCCAAATCGGTTCAGTGGTTAAGGCATGAAGAAGAGACATGCAGACTTTCTACTTTAGCTTAGAAAGGTGTGACCATTTTTCTCAAAAATATGATCAAAATGGTGATCAAAAAGCGATGGTTGCTTATCACACTTTCCGTATAGGTAGATATAAGAAAATAATGCTAAAAGATTAAAAAAAGGTTTAGATTCACAAATTATCATGTATAATAACTCTTTCATTCAACATCATTGTTAGGGTATTGAAAACTTGACTATTATTACTAAAATGTAATCCTGGTAGAGATAAAGTAGAATAAAAACAGGTGGAAATTATGGTACATATATTTAAATTATCTGTACTCATATATAAATACGGTTGTTTTAGCAAAATAAAAAACTAATTGGTGGATGACACTAGCGCGTTATAATCAGCAACCATCCTGCATATTAATATGTCTAATGGCAACGCCTATGATAAATATGTCCTATAAATTTTAAATATTTACACAGGGTATAGACATGCACATGTGATATATACCGTGTAAAAGCAGCTTATGAAAACTTTACGTAACGGCCTGCATGTAATAACTCGGACATCTGCTCATATGTGGAAATAAATCAATAGTACAATGAGCCGTATTAAACAATTATGTCTGTCACCGTTTTACCGATGAGTGCAATCAACCTGTCGTGTTTGACAAAGAGGGGGTGGCCGGTACAATTACTAGAGTTCACGATGCATTATGAAACTGCACGTTGACAAACTCAATTCGATGAAATTTCGACGCTTTCATGTCAACGAGTGTCCGTCATTTGTTGTTCGCGGAAAATGCGTAGTGCGAATCCTGCAGCCAAAAAGATGACTCGTAAAACAGATATATTGACAGGTGAAACGCAGTGACGTTGCGTGGTTATTGGCGAGCAATTGTTGACGATTCTTTTTCGCCGATAAATAATTGTTTAATATAGGTTGAGTGGTTCCTGAAACAATACGTGAATTAACTGTAGATCATACGAAGTGCGTACAAATTTTTGTTTATTAGACAAGTCTAAAAAGATGGATAACCAGTTATTTTTTTTGAGACCAAGCTACAACATTTGAACAAGCACTATTTAGAGCAACAAGAATTATGTGGTGGGTTTTTGAAGATAATCATTTTGTTAAAGCATCGTACAACCAAACATGGGTATAGCGTGTAAATACTATGTAATTCAGGTGTCTCGGACCCAATATTATGCCATATGAATGAAATAGAGATGGATAGTGGACACTGTTTCTATCAATGCCGTCTAGTTCTAGCCATATCTGGTGACTTTTGCAATGTTTAACAACACTATTTTCACATTACTTTAAGGAGAAAAGTGAACAACGTGAACGAGCTGAGCTTGTAAAGTACATGTCGGTGGATGCATTTTCATCGTGCTTTTCCATTCTGGTATTATATCGAAGTAATAAATTCGTACTCACTATCCCAAGTGATTATCATAAAATTCAAAAGAACTGTAGTATATTCGAATTATTCTATCATAGTCGTCAGGTGTACGAAGTATACTGGTACCATCTGCTTTAGTTTCTAAATAAATCAATAATACGAGATAGCATTAAGGTATCGCTTGTTTTTCCGAGTATAATCATGCCGTCGTCTATAACACAGACGCAGGTGGCAGTGGTGGAGGCAGGTCTACGGTGATAGTCTAATCGGTTCGGTGATAAAATATTTGCCAACGGTCCGCGGCGCGATGGAACGACATTTGTCATTACTTGCAGGTTATGTGTATGATAGTTAACCGGTAATTAACCGGCCAGGTAATATGCGTTCAACTTGCGTTTGAGAACTAGTATTTAATATTTTTTGTCGAGATACATTGCGCGATTATGCCAAAGTGGAGGGATAAAATAACAACTTTAAATTCATTTGATAAATCGCTTAATGGTACTCGCATGTAGATTTTTATGTTGGAACATATGTAATAACAAACTTATGTTATGTTTAATAACTTCATTTAGATATCCTGCCTTGAGCCGTTTAAATTAATTATAGCCTTAATGTTCATCCCTGACCTAAGTTACGGGCCATAGAACGAATAATGCTTATGGGTTTTAATGGCGTTACCTTTTATAAAGAATTGTGAAATTGAACTAATAAATTTAGCAAGGATAAGATTAGGTCACGCATAAATTATTAAGCAAGAACGAAAAGTGTGCAAATGGGAGAAACCAGCGAAATTGCTAAAGTTTATTCGTCACGCGTGTTATTGTCGCCCACTAGTTTGGCTAAATTGTGTTTAAATTATTCTTAGCTTATGGTACGTATGATGGGTTATTAGCGGAAATATTTACAATAAATAATACTTTTCTACCAAAGAGGACCCCAATATCCCTGGGGAATTCACACAGTTTCTTATAGTTGTTTTTTTTCTATTAATTCTTTAAACAATTGAACAACACTAATACTATTACCTACATTAGGGTTTTGCAGTTGACATAATACTCAAACTCAATTGTTTATATTATGAAAGAACCCAATATGTAATTGTTCTAAACCACGATGTTTTACGATTTTATAATAGAGTAAATATGATTAAGCTGTTTGATCACTATTCAAGACTTGTTAAGTAAGTCAATGGTGTTTTATGGTGCCTAGTTTAATGACTCCGTTTAATAAAGAGGCTAGACTGTTAATTTAAAGGCTGACTAAGCTAATTAGTTCGAATACATAATGTATTATTGATTCTGAAGGTAATTGCCGGATTGACCGGAGGCCCATATCTCTTTCCTTACCCTTCCCATTCCTTTCCTTTATTCCTCTAATCAATCTTTTCCTAATCCCTTTCCAATTTGAAGTCGGAAATCCATTTGGAGAGGCGTAAGGTCTGCAAACGACGTTATGCCTCCCAAATGTTCATGGGCGGTGGTAGTGCTTACCACCAGGCGACCCACCAGCTCCATTGCCGATGGTTAAATAAAAAAAAAATAATAATAATAATTCAAATTACTTATAATTTTTAAAGCAATAATAATTTCATTGTATATTATATTAAATAAAATATTTCACTCGCTATGCGTTTATTACATGTTCCGTATTTACACTTGATGCAGTAAAAACTTACGAATTAAATCCGCCCACGCCGTATTTTTCGTTATTAAGCTTATTTCTGTTATTCGAAACTGATTACTGTAATTTATTTTTAATTTAAGTTATAAAGCATTTATTCATTAAGAGCTTATACACACACGGATGTCTTTAATTTGTTACATAAACGCTTGTTATTAACGGGGCTAGAATTACGAAAACGTACGAGTAAAATTTTTCGAATAAATACTGTGATAAATGAATTTAATGTCATCTTATGTGGCTTCTACTACGAGTAATTTCTCAGGCAAGGCACATATGTGACAATAAACTTTTGCTAAGAATTTTGTATCACATAAAATAATGTGTGGGAATCGAACACATTTCAGCACCAATTGGTCTAGCTCGCACCGGGAATGGTACCACACCCCCACAGAAGAGTAGTAGTATGCAACTGTGTTTCGTTCAGAGTGGAGGAGCCAGAGGCTCGTATCGTTTTCCTTATCCTTCCCAGTCTTTTCCTTCAGTCCCTCCATCAATCCTTCCCTTCTCCCTTATCTACTAAAGTTGGCAATCCATTTGCACAGGCTTAGCCCCTGAAAATGTTCGGGGGCGGTGCTGGTCGCTCAGGCGACCCACCAGCTCCTTCGCCAACAATCACATAAAAACATACTAGAAAAATGCAATGGAATTAGATGAGTCAACAGATTTCACGATGGAAAAACATCACACAGAGTACATGTATTCATTCATGTCAGTCATGTCATTTAAATCAATTCGCATAAATAATTTATTGCACACGATGAAGGTACGCCGTGACGCGTTCGGCATTTTTATTGAACGCAATTACATGAAATCGTAAATAATCTCAGGTGCTTTGTAAACACAGATAACGATCATATGCATATGTGCCATAGAATTAGTTTCAATTACAAAATAATAAGGGATCGGAAAGGGATGGTTTTAGGGGATATCTTCATATTAGGGAGAATGTTACAATATTACAATTAAAAGACTTATGAATAATAAAACAGACTAATAACACGCAGTTGATTTTTACTCTGTGACATACTTTTGTGTGGTTCTATAAGATACAATTTTATGTGTGTTTGAGCTGGAAAGCCGTAGATAAGTAAGTAATATACTAAAAAATCTATGCTCTGTATCACCGAGTACCACTGGGATTGGTTTTTTTTTGTATAGGAGTGAATAAATTGTCTACATACGTTAAGTTAAAACTAATTTCTTGCTAAATGTGTCTAAAAGGAATTTCATCGAATAATATGTATTGCGTAGATGAATAATTATATTTATGTTCTATCGTAAATTACCGTCATGTAGATAAAAACAGTATTATTTTATTTTTTTATAAACTCGTGTTGTTGAATTTTATTCAATTGGTTTGAAACATTGCTAAAACAAGTTTAATCATATGATCATATCTTATAAATTATAATAATGTAAAATAGAAACCGCTGTGTTATTTTTACAGTTTTATTGTTTATAAATGATATATTTAAAATAAAGTCAAAATAAATGTCATGAAGTCGAGGTTTTTGATAAGATGTCTAACAATAGGTTACATATAAATAAATAAAAATTTGTCTAAAATGTCAAAATTGTATATTTATTTAATGTATCCACAGAAATAGAACAAGCCACCGTAAAGTATTTAGAAATGGTATCTACTTCTATGAAATAAGTTGCACATCTGCTGATTTAGTACTATTTTATATTAAATTATGGTATGAAATGAAAAAAGTTGAATACCAGATCCTAATCTTTAAATGATTACCTCAAGAACCCACAAATGGTTCTTATCAAGTGGAAAAGTTGATCTTATCAATATCAACGATTTAATGGGACCGTCAGTGGCCTCAATAAATACGTCAAAATTGACGAAGCGGCCAGGGATGATTGGGAAAACAATAGAGTTAACGTCATATTGAAGTATAAACAGTTACTTGGAGATGTTGGCTTTCGAAACGCATGTAATAAAGATCTAAGGGGTCCCACGAGCCGATTGGACCGATAAGAGATTTCAGATCATCACTATAGATAAGGCACCGCGTATTTGAAAGTATAAAATGTTTGGACAGCTCTCGTATGGAATCTTTCACGTCTGCAAGCGCACGATTATGACGCGTCCACCGTGTCGCGGCAAAATCAACCCTGCTTGGAGCACATGGAGTTGATTGCCGATTGCGTGTGGCGAAAAAGCGGTTTGTAGAAACGTCCCTTATAACAAGCTAATGAAAAATGTGTTTTATGTTTACGAGCGCTAGGTTGAAACTCGTGTGAGTGACACGTTATCGTCTCCCATCGCTGACTTTCGCACGATTGATCGATAGTATTTTTTGCGGAGCTTTATTTATAAAACAATTGAAGACGTCGATGCGATAAATGCGATCGCCCTTACCATTGGTCGATTTCTTCTTGAACGCAAAAAATACATCGAAGTAAGAAAAGCAAAAGCGCGCAATTACTGAAGACTCGAACAATTAATTTTAGTTCTCGAAACCGTGGCTATTTCTTATTAATAGTCAACAAAACATACCGATTGAGCACAGATAAAATTATTATTGTAAATATTTTTGCTAGCCTGTCGTTGCAATAAATAAGGACTAAGTATTCTGTGATCATTTTAATTATACTTAAACACTTTAATCGTAATATCTGGCATCTAACATACTTTAAGATACCTCATCTTTAAGTCAACTAAAATGAATGTAAGAGAAAACCTTTCTATATA
>NC_052119.1:3726339-3740983 GCF_012273895.1 Zerene cesonia
TTTAAGTCAACTACAATGAATTTGAGAGAAAACCTTTCTATATACGAAATGCTAATATAAGCATCGCAAAAAATTTATTTATATTAAAAATAACCAATTAATTTAAATCAATCAGTTTTGCTGCGGAATATCTCGTAAAAAGTTAATTAGTTCCCTTTATATAATATTGTTCTTCGGCAAGACGAGATGCACGTTTGTATTCTAATTGTTGCCGTAGGAATACTAAAAAGGAATCATTGGCCAATAAACATTAATGTCCTTTCAATAATTGTAGGTTACAAATGTGTTACAATAAAACACAACACCCTTTTCGGCGAAATCTTCACGGGGCATCGAAACGTGTCGAGAAATCACAGTAGTGGTTTTTCAGGAGACGGTTGCGTAATGTCTCCAAGAATTCGCTGGCAGCTCGTAGGTAATTGTCATTTCATTATAGAAGTATTCGCAGTGGCTGGCCGCGGTATTCGGGCCACTTTTTAGGCAACAAAATTACTGATAATCGAACCTTTCGATGCTTGATCGATGCGTCCACTGTTGTGTCTGCGCGGTCTCGTTATTTCGCCCGACATCTATTTGTTAGCGGATTTCCAGAAACGTAATTTATTCACAGTCATTTTTATGGGCAAGGGAGGATCTTGCTAAAATTTCCACGTGCTCGCTGTTGGTGTGCTGGATCAACAAACATGTTTGTTTTGGGTTTCATATATCAGTTATATCGTTGTCATTGTAAAATCATATTTTATAATGATCGTTTTTTGTGATAATGTAACATTATTAATAGTAATAATCACGCGTTGCGTACAACATCAGCTGTTTGATGAATAAGAAAAAAACCTATAAAATAAACTATGAAAATGTCTGTCTGTTTTGTTATTGCAAATTACACATACAAATTGCAGAATTTATTAACATTTATTAAGAAGTATAGCACGATAGCATTAAAATAATTACTATAATTACGACTACCATGCATACATGTTCTGCTGATTTTTACTAGCAGCCATGTATATTCGCTTTATTATAACAAACGGGGGCTTACTAGTTTCATTGTTTAGTTCTATCTAGTAGTAGCTAGAACCTGCGACGTCACTCGCCGGTAAAACCCGAGAGATCCCTATGTGCTAACCAAGACAAATTCTGTATCATATTTCACACAGAAACGATCAGCTGCTCTTGCTTGATAGACTAACAAAGATCCATCTATTCTTACAAATTTTTTTGTTTGTTATAATAGTAGAATGCTTTCATAGATTGTTTAAGTATTTTCGATATCTTAATAAAAATACAATAACAGTAGGTGCCACATACTGACGTTTAATATATCGACAGAGTAAAATTTATTTTAAAGGTACGAATATAACTTTAAAATAGTCGGTCGTATTTCCTCAAAGCCCGTTGCATGGGTCAATTTGAGTAAGAAAAATAAAAACGAAAATCTAGAAATTTTGAAAGAATAGAAAAAATTTGATCACGAGGCAGGATACGAACCTGCGTATCTTGCCTAACCGTAGCAACGCCTAGCCTCTCGGCCACCCGTGATCCTTGCCTCGTGATCAAATTTTTTCTATTCTTTCAAAATTTCTCATTTATAAAGCATTTCAATGCTATAAAACTAAAAATTAAATAAAAACGAAAATCTAGTCAGTTATTTATGTATGAATCTGTGGAATTTTGTAAACATTTTTATGAAACGTTAGTTAACAGTTCTATGATTATTATTTTGACTTCTAGGTATAGTGATATGAAAATATTCCAAAATACATAATGCACAATAGGTAAAAACAATTGAAATATATGTAGAGTGCTATATTTTTGGATATTATCATAAACGAAAAATTATTATATAACTAACTTCTAAGACATACTTCACTAATAAGACCCCGGTTGCCTGGAAGAGATCATTATTAAGTGATAAACTCGCCTAATATATGTTATTGTCATAATGTTCCTTTACCTATAGTTATAAAATAAATAAATGAAGAGGAAATATTTATATATTTATATGCAAAGAATAAACTTAAAAGTTACTTTATTGGTTTTTTTTTCTTTTACCATTAAACCGGGCGAAGCCGGAGTAAGCAGCTAATTTAATATTTTCAATTCTCAACTGTACAGGGTCACCATTACACTCAGTAGGACCTATCTACTATTGCTTAAGACTACAATAATACAATCATAGCGACAAGAAACTCTTCGACTGTTGGGACATTAGGGTTGGCAATTAATATGCGAGTATATTTGGGTTAATTTATTCATATTTTTATGCAGAACATCGAGGAAACAAAATCGTTGATTTTATAATTTTACCTAGTATTATTTGGTAATAAAATTCAGAATTAAGTGTTTTAGTTTTATTAATTAATGTATGACATTAATAATAGACCGTCAATCATATGGAGTATAAGTATTTCTTTAGTATTTGTAAAGTAAATGGCGGCGAGTTGTTTTCCAACAAAAACTATACGTCCGTTTATTTCGAATAACTCATTGATTTGGAGATAAACACGTGCCGAAAGTTTAAATTCATACGGCAAATCGAAAATCACATTATCCGCACATTTATAAATATTTTGTAAAGCTCGATTCGATAAAAAGGTATTTGATATCTTAGTATAATTAACCCGGTATCGTATTCTCAGTTTGAAGACAGAAGCTATCTTCTGCAGCAATCTTTTCATGAAATATACAAAAGCAACATAAACAGTGGGACGTCCGCAAGCGGCGATGTTAAAACTCGCTATGTATGTAATGTAAACATTTAATTAATTTTCGATTTTATTATAATTTTTTGCACAACCCTATTCCGACTTACGCACCGTCGGCGGTCGTTTGTGCAATGTAGGGAAAGGTTGTGACTGCATTGGATAAGATAAAGCGGTATTTATTAACCGACAAAAAGTGGTGCTTTAGGAGCGTTCGCAAAACTTTTAATTTATCGTAATTTGTATTTCTATTATTTATATTAACGTGGCTAAAGTTATATTTATCTGAACATCTAGGCACGAATAAACAATGGAATTCAAAAGTTTGAGTGCATAGATTGTGGTATAGTATTGCATAAAGACTCAATAAAGACTAGCCACACAAATAACAATTATTAAAATTAATTCACAGTAGTTAGGTACAACAAATGAGGATTGTTTCGGTATTTGTGAATTTTAGGATTTTTTTAATTAATTTTAATTTTACCTTCCTATCTAAATTTTAAATGAAAGAGGGTGGGTGTCTGAAGTGATCACGCTTGCTGTACGGTATTCGAAATGTCTGGATAAATAGTACAATTAATAAATGAAATTTATAATAATCAACTATCTGAATTGATATTTCCTTAACCATACGGATGTATTTTTGTTTTAATAGTACCTAATACGTACTGTATTGGTTCGATGATCCTAGGGTTAGTCTTGGCCTCCATGAATCAGAGTCCATTTGAACCCCCCCTGCGCCATTTCGTGCCAATTCTGAATAGAGTAGATCTTTTTAACATAAATAAAAATAATGTAGTAAGAAGTTATAGTAGGAACGTCTAGATCACTAAATAAATATCTTAATAATTACCTCCATCATTTTAAGGAAAGTTCGCTGAGAAAATATACATTTCAACGTGAGATAAATCATCATATAATAAAAAAGTGTTACATTTTCGAATTGTTATTTCAATTCTAATGTATAGGCTGATTTTGTATTCTAATCTTACATGATACTGTACCTTATACAATCGCTTTCCGCTGCCAATGTGACCTCTTCACTATGATGCAAGTAACAGTGCCCCTTGTGTATGGGTAAGGTTTTTAGTTAGCGTCTTCTGTAAAACAATAGCCGAATAAACAATTCTTTACGTCAACAATGTCGCACTGCCTTCCAATTAGTTGCAGATTTTAAGTTACTACTCTCGTCTCGGCTTGGTTTAAAAACTGAATCGTAGAAATGCTAGAAGTGGTTTAATGACGAAAATCTAGAGAGAAAATAAGTCAACAGGTCATACACATACTGTTCCCGGAGCATGACACTAGACACTGAAGAGCTTTCTTAATTAGCTTTTTGGAGCTGTATTGTTTTTGCTTTATTTTAGACTAGCAAGATTTGAGTACGGGGGTAGATGTAAGAATTAGGCGGGAAGTGTTTTATTGATATATATTATCAAAGCTTTTTATTGATCATGTTTAAACAGAGATTTAGCATTTTATTGTCTACAAACAGATATTATTTTATCGTTTTATTATTTATTATATCTCAAAGGTATACGGTGTATCATTTGGAATTAAAAATAAACAAATTAAGGTTTACAAGATTCTGGTTAAATTATTGCAAATTTGATTTATGGCATTAATGCGTTGATTATTATTCAATCGACAAGAAAACTTATCCATGATTTAATCGAATTGAAATGTATTTGATCACTCCGTCCCAATATAAAGAAACTGTTTATACTGTTTATACAGTAGCACATCCATCAATAGATTAAAAAGGTATAGAATAGTAACATCCGCATAATAATATTATTCAATCATTAGTCGACATACATAGTCCTGAAAAAAAAAAATCTGTATTGAAAAATCTTCACGAATTGGGGGGTTAGTTCTTTTGTGAAGAGTAGATTATTTATTAAGCCAATAGTTTTAAAAACTAATACAATAACATATAAAATTAAGAATTAATACATATACGCCATAACATAAAAAATATATAAAATTAAGAATTAATATATATATACAAGTGTAAAAACTACTTACAAGCTAACACCGCATGCTATACAAAATAAAATCGGTTTAAATAACAAATACACAATTGATGATGATGAAATATAAGAATATACATGTAAGTAGATAATATTGCTAATTTGTTTTGCTCAAAATTATTGCATTTCATCGTTGTAATGAGTAGTAAAAAAGACTTAATGAAATCGGATCTATGGTCATACAGTAGCTTACATTTTGTGCTACATTCAATTTACGTCCACACAGTGAAACAATACTCTCGGTACACGGGTGAGCACTACCGACCATTACGTATTCCGAACACGAGTGGGACTCCTCAGCAATCCTTTTCCTATACCGCTATTACATTACTGGGTCGATCGAGAAATCATTCACACTCAAAGCTCAGACGGAGCAATGTATTCGCCGTATAGCGATAAGCTCAAAGGAGAGCAGCCCATGAAACGTCATCGACTGATAATTGTCGCGGGCAATCCGAACCGTATCGCCCTAGATAAATGCGTTTCCATCTTATTGTATATTTCAAGATAACAGCCACAATGCACTTTGAATATTACTAATTAGGCTCGGCTTATGAGCGCGGCCATTGTTGAAAGAATGAGATAGTTATCGCTCGTTGTCTGCAAATAAGATTTGCGATGCTGCTTTGTCGGTTCGCGAAATTGTAGGCTTTGTTTAATGTGAAATATTATCTATAGTGGATGCGAACCAATGAGCTTAATTCACGGTAACTGTATCAGATGGTTGTGCGTTTCGATTCGTTATAAAACAATTAATTAAATTCAGTAAATGGCTTTTGGTAATGATAATAAAATTGTATTTTATGATGGTCGTAATGATTAATCTGGAAGCATTAATATCACTTCAAATTTTTACACAATTTATATTGTTGCCGTTTTTTGTCTCTTGTGCTTAACAAATAAAAATGCACACAATGTTAACATTACCTACATTCTGTTACGTTCCTCATATCCTCGTTATGTATTTACAAAAAATAAATCGAGTACATTATGTAAGGCGCTCGAGCTTAACTGATAGTAGGCCATAGAAAAGGGATTTAAAAAATTTACGTGCAATTTTTGTCTAGATAAAATCTCATTTTGCGTTTATTGCGCAATGAATTGTGTTGTTTTATGTTAATAACCGTGGCGTGGGCGGGGAATGTCGAAACTGACTAATCGCATCGTGGGCCGCTAAAAAAAAGCAATTTTAAATTATTCATACTACCCACTTTATAGGATATGTTCTCTATTTTATCCATATTTTATTCGGCTGTAATCTTAATTACTTACTTAAGGCTGAGGTCATCAGCTTCCTTACACGACGAGCGCACAGAAAATTACTAAATCTTTGCAATAAATAGAAATTGTATCATGAACTTTCTAATTATACTCACCTTTAAAATATATGTTCAACTCGTCTGTAACAGCCTAATTCAATTTACCCCGTCAAACATCAGCCTCTCACTAGAAGTCCCTTCAAAGTCGACAAACAAACTCCGTAAAATTTTAATTATTGTTATATATATTTTTGAATTTTGTAGTATATAGTATGTAGTCTGGTGAGCCTAATTTGTAAAGAAATATAAAACTTTATTAATCCATAATTTCTGCAAATGATACTTACCGAACATATATTTATTTTTACTTTTAAATATCGCCAGTTGTCACTTGAATTTGATTTTAATGAGATATGTATATTTTTTTGTTTATTGGGATCACCACTATAACATTAAATATATACAATATATTGTGATTTGATTTTAAAACTTAAATTCAATTAAAGCTCGTTTCATAAAATATTAATATTGCCAGGCAAAATGCGAAACGAGTTAGGAAGAAATTAATCGTCCTAACTCATCCCATCTAATGTATTAAAAACTCACACGATTAGCTCCTATGTTAATGAACACACGTCTCAAATCAATTTTCGCCCACATACCGTTTTATTACTATATGATATATGCCCGTAACGTGTTTATTAATTATGATGTTTTTCTAATATCTATTTTCGTATTTGGCAAACTTTTGTAAGCAATTTTGTAACCATATTTCATTGTGATTAACTATGTTCGGAATTCTTGAATTCTGCATGGTTACAGGATGATAACGTATCATTGAGGCTTATTCACTGTAAATCCTATAAGGAAATTTATAGGCATGATTACATGACGTAGGTACATGAAAAATCCTTATGATAATGCCTCAAATGTTGTAATTACTACAGTAATTCTATGAAAACCCATAATTAATTGGTTCAGTAAGATAACAACAATTAATTTGTACAATATTTTATATTCATGGACGGTTTAAAAGATTAGTACACATTATCAATAAAAGGATAATTAATTAAGTATGATGACGTTACTATTCGTGGTTTCTATTTTTTTTTGTATTATCATCATTTGTTCCCACTGCTGTGAAAGAGACCTTCTATGAGGGTTCAGGCCAATATTCACCACTCTGAAGTTTGGTTTGGTACCAAGTGCGGTTTGGTAGATGTTAATAAATTTTTCATTCTCGGATATGCTGGTTTCCTCACGATGTTTTCCTTCACCGTATCGAGCAGTGGTGATGTTATCCACATGCGTAGATAAATTGAAAAATCGATTTTTTTCCTCCACGCTCGTATGGTTTCGAACCCCCGACTTATCGATTTTAAGCGAGATCCGCACCACTTAGCTACGGCTGCATTTCTTTGTAGAGTTTAGTAAGGTTGGCAAAACATGCAATGCATTGAGAACTTTTGTGAATAAGGGTATGATTGATGAATTAATTTAAGTTAGCTAAGTTGTAAAAAAAGGTTTAAGAGGCTTATTTGAGAACATCAACACGAAAATTATTTCTTTATGTTATATTATATCAGGTAAATAGTATTTTTTTTTTTGTCAAAATTTACAGAATTCAAACTTCTTTCAGCAGTCAATGAGATAACTCAAAAACGATATAATTTTGATTCATATTCGAATTTAAATTATTTTTACAATTTTAGACAATGCTTGGTACGGTTATAATTTTTGCAAATATTTCATTCGCTGTCTTAGTTATTTATTTCCCTATAATAAAAGAAATCCGATTTCTTCTCAATTATTGACTCGCATTTTACCTGACCGCTCGGCTAGTTCCGAAAGTCGTATAAATTTCGTCAGCGCATTAAAATCTATCCATGAAGAGGGACAGCGGTCATTAATCACGGCCGACGAAGGCAAGAGTATCACTTACACATAATTACATGATACGAGATGGCTTTCCAACGATCTGAGCTTTCTGGGAAATAAAATTTCGCGGCTAATTATCGCTTCTGTTAATATCCTGGCAACACTATGCGTGTCAACGCCATAACTCACGCCTTTAATAACATACCGCCGGATTTTGCATATGAAGATGAGATGGAGGCTTATGTTGCAAGATGTTGCGGTTAGAAGCAGTTTAAGGAAAATAATTCTGGAATTGTGTGGAAGCGATATAGGTCATTCAAACGTCTATATTAGCCATTATCCGTTATCTTTCAGTAAACTTAATATAGTTGCTACATTTTCCTCGTGATTGATTATTTCGTGGTTTTATTATTTGAATAGGCAATGTATGCGTATCTGAAAATCTGGTAACACATAGCTTTCCATAACACAGCTCCGTGGTGCCTTAATTCTAATTATACAATTAAGCATATTATATAAAAAAAACGGAAAATTTACCTATAATTTAATTACAAGTCAGTTATAATTATATGGACTAAATTGATTTGCGACAGTTAATCCCTGTGATAAAAATCCAATATTTAAAATGAAGTTGTAACGTTAAAAGCATTTTACTATCTATAAAGGGTATATTTAACCGCGTGTCGCTAACCGCGCATGCAGCCTGACGTTAACCACTCATTAAGGCGCAAATTTTGGATAATTACCAACTGATAAACGCGGAATCGTCTGCAGGCTGTATGATGATTATTCACAACGCCTACCTCGTTCATAAACTTGAGGCAATTTGTCCCTAATATACAGCTTGAAAAAAATTTATGAATAAAATTGTTAGCAGTTTATATTGTTTCGATGTAGATGTTCATTAAAATGATCAATCAATATTATTTGCAATATATTAACTATGTTTTGTTTTTCTTTATACGTGCGCTTTAATAGCGTTCATACCCACTATTAACAGATGTAGGTATATTCATTTAGAACATATTTAAATTATCCAGTCTATACCAAGAATATTACGACTTGCTAAGTAAAAATACTTCGCGATACTTCGGACCCATGAAAGCGTTCGAAATTGGAGTAACAGTGCAAAATCAACAATGTGGTATCCAACACCCATTAATAATTAACTTAATAGAAGGTTCCGTGTTTATTTTACGGTAACTGCCGTTAATTTTCTCATATAATTTATTTTTATGATTACATCTGTCCTTGTCTTTTTGAAAGAAAATTAAACGGTGCGAAAGAGACAAATTTTAATGGCATAAATAAATTGTCACTGTAAAATTTTACGATATAATCGTCGGTATTTTGTCTGAGGATTCTGTAACGGGTTGTCTGCGTAATGGTCATTTTGGAAACAAAAAAGTCATAATTTATAGTCAAATATACCAGCTTTGTAATTTATAAAGGGCACATAACGAAAAAAAAAACAAGTGGTATCTAGTAAAAAAACCTACTTATTACTTATTACTTCTAACACTATTTTACTCAAACGGCGAATAGATATATACAAAACTTGCCTCGCGGTGTGACCCCCGTCCGTTGTAACAGACTTCACTTCACGTATATTATATATCATATAACCTATGATCTTATCCAGTAAAAAAACAAAGGAACTCTTCAAGCTTTATTATAATATTATAATCTATAAAACAATACGCACACGCAAATAATAAATAAATAAATAAATACGCGCGCTTTTAGGAATACTTTTGAGTCTTTTACTATAAAAAAGCTATGTAGTAAAAACTAAGCTTCTTATTTACAGTAGCATTTTCTATAATTTAGTTTGTATGTTAAATTGCAATTTGAACACCTCAATTTATAAATATGAAATATATGAAATCATAATAAAATTAGTACAGAATATATGGAACACGTTAATATAAATTATGCAGTCGCTAATTGAACATAAAAATTGTAATCTCGACGAAAGGTCACTCCGGCGGTAAAGTTGAAACATAACATTAAGATGATTAATTGGGAGGAATCTTCAGTTAACTCAAATATTAATATTCATTTTTCGCTAGGCTTTCGTTTTATCGCCCGCTTTAGGCTTATGAAATTGTCAATTTAAAGGATATTAAAACATTAATAGGCCTTAAATGTTTGCGAATGTTTCTTTCTTAGAAATTTTGGTTAAGAACACGAAAATATTTAGCAAGACGCAAATTATATTATTTTTTTTCAATTTAGGAGTTGAATTTAAGATTGATATTTTGTCGTTTAATTAATTTATCTTGAAGTATATAGGTACTAGCTTTTATATTTATTTAAACTCTCTGGATTAAATATAGAAATGCGGGGGAGTTCGTGTGACACAACTAGTTCGGACAGATGATTGTGTACACACTACGCATTTATGATGATAAATGTACAAGTATTGTGTCCAACCTGAGTACGGATAGAAAAAAACTAAATAAAAACGAAAAAAAAGCTCTGTCCTAATAATCGGATTCGTAATGCTGTCAAAAAGAGTAAACGTGAGGAAATTATTTATTAACTTAAACGATCCTCCAATCCTTTATAAGCGTATAAAGTTTGAATTCAATCTGACCGTTTAAATTGAGTTAAAATGGAGTCTTAAAAAGTCGGTTAAATATAAGCATACAAGTGAAGCAATAGTAATAAAAAAGCGTGTATATAATGCATGGTTTTCACTTGATCTTAAAAATTCCCAATTTTTTTTTTTGTTTATACGTACCGAATATATTATCTATATCCAAAGTATTCTTTTGTTGTTGCCATATTATATATAAATATGAGCTTACGAAAAGCTGTGTTATGCAACGTAGTCTGAATAATAGGCGATATAAGCAGACTTTTTTGCTAACTCTACATCCACGAAAATTGAAGTGCCACGAACAATACATTTTAGAATTGTTCGATTCTTGTTCACGAGTCATATTGCCTCATAGTTGGTAATTCAATACGACATTTATTAATAGGCACTTGGTATCTTTTACTTTTTTTTTGTGGTTTCGAATTCCGAATGTTCCATCTAACCAGGCTACTTTGTTACAGATAAAAAATATAATAAGATTATAAAAACCAACTATAAAGAATTAGTGCAAATTTTGCCTTTTCTCATGAATTTAAGTTAAGCTGTTAATAAAGTTTCATTGGCTGGCATCATTTAATATGTTATAACTATTATCCTAGTATGACTTATAAACCTACTCAGGATCTATCTAGATATGCGTGTTCCGTTGAATTTTTTATGTAGTAAGTTCACTAGTACAGCGCATTCGCGAAGGCATTGCCTATGCGAATATTCATGGGCGGTGCTGCTCGCTTACCATCAGGCAAACTACTAGCTCACTTGCCCGCTCTGACATTGAAAAAAGAAAAAGTGCCCACAAAAAGCATCAAATGGGGTTGTTATTTGGCATATAATATATGAAGGAGGTTTTATTCTTAGCGAGGCTATAACTTATAGATTCTAGAAAACTTTTCTCATTTTTTTTTTGGTAAAGGTAAGTTTGAATATAAGCAGTAAATACATTATAAAAATTTACGATGCAAAAATGATAATTTGCACCATGCAAACCTGCGGCTATGCGTGCTTTGTACGCATTATAGTTTTTATTATACTCGCATAACTAATGAACTAATAATTTATCAGTAATACCTCTATTTGTCTATGTATTTCATCCGGGCATGAATCTTTATTTGACATATACATGAAGTAATACTCATTCTAGAAGGTACAAGCGAATTCTTCATTTTACATCTCAATTTATTTTTAGTTCAGCAATTATTAGGTGTTTTAGATATAAATTCTTTATTTTTGATTTCAATAATTAGACGTTATATGTTACATATGTATGTATTCACATGTCTATTGACAAGCACATAATTTAAAGGACACCTTGAGTGAATACCCAAGAACGTTGCCATATGGAGAATTCTATTTATTATTTAAGTTTATGTATTATTATTTATTATGCACATACTTAACGCTGATACGCCAATTGTAGATGCTGGAAAAGATAATAATGCATCAATGTAGAGTACCGTTTTTCTCACAGGTGGAAATACTCAAACGGGATTAATTAGTGAAAAGGTTTTCTTTTTCATTTTTATTACCGGCGTCTCTTAAAGGTGATTTAAGCCTCAATCAGTAACATCCTACTAATATTATAAATGTGAAAGTTTGTAAGGATGTGTGTGTGTGTTTGTTGATCTTTCACGCAAAAACTACTGAACTGATTAGAATAAAATTTGGTACGTAGATAGCTGGACAACTGGAATAATATATAGGCAACTTTTTATCCTGATATTCCTACCGTGAAACCGCGGGGCACAGCTAGTATTTTCATAAATCTAGTATGATTTGCTTGAATCTCCTTTTATTTGGTAGAATGTAAACAAACATATTGTTGTATAAAGAATGGCTTCCTGACGTAGATATCATAACATAAAGTAAGTTCTTTGTGTAAATACTCATATATTTGATGACATTATTCTAATTGAGACTATGTTGTTTTAATTTCTCTTTTTCAAACTAGAACTGTAGATGTTTACTCACAACATCATGTATTATAAATGAATGCGACAGTTTTAATCAACGGAACCCTCGGGCAACGAGTCTCCTTTGGCTTGTCAGTTTTTTTCAATAACTAAGTCCATGTTAATTAGCTAGCCTATTCATATAACACCTGCCTTTGTTGAAGTCTAGGCTTTTAGCAATTAGGTTAAGCATGACATTTAATTATTATTTTAATATTATATTTCTACGGATGAGGTTCACTAAATGCTAAATTAAACATTATAACCCTTGTTTGTTTTTCTTTTACATTGGCATTCCATTATATATAAGTATACAAGAACTCTCGAATATTTAGTAATAATACTACTTAATCCTAGTAGTATTTCGCTATTTTGGGGCCCTTTCTGCAATTTATGCGAAGGAGACTGATCTGTTTCTCAAGCTGCAATGAGTTTTTGAATGAATGAAATATCCTTTATTGCACACATCAAACAATAAAATAACGAAAAAATAGGATATGTCGTGCAGACGGCAGCTTTATTGCGCAATAGCAATTTCTTCCAAGCAGTCCAAGCCAAGCGGAAGTAATTAAAATTATAAATTCAGGTAAAAAATAAGAAGAGAAAGAACATAATAACTAAGCATAATACATAATAGAACAAAATAATACAAAAAGGAACATGCAAAAAAAAAAGAAATTACAATAAACACATAAAACAAAAATACAAAAAACAATAAAATTAAAATGTTTGCAAATAGTGATTCTTTACCATATATTTAAAAGATTCCAGCGTTTGGGCTTTCCTTTTCTCGTTTTTCCTGTTTTGCTGTGAAATGGCTGTTTAAATTACATCGGAGTCCCAAAGGTGCTTGCAACCTGCCTTCAGTAAGGAATCCCATTTAACCCACATTTTTACGTTCTATTTGCAACATTTTTTATTTGATGTCGTAATAAAATTGTTAAATAAATAAAATAAATAATTTTTTGCCAAGTACCTGGTTAATATCGATATTTAAAGCAGGTTTTTCCCATGGAAAAGGGGCTACAGAACACTTTTACACACTAGTACATTGAAATATTTAGAATTTATTACTTTCACCAATAGGGTTATCTTAACTAAAAAAAGGTATGTCGTATGTTTATTCACAGCTGATACTAGTACCTACAATGTTCAATGCATTTTTTTAATCTATAGCCAATAAATGTAAATGTGCGCACGTTGAAACCTAGTAACACACAAGTCTCGTGTTAACACACACGTAAAACAAATCATTAGGTGTATTAATTACAGCCACTTCACTTGATGTAGTGATTTTCATTTCCTGTTTGTGAATTACTTATGCATGCTCACTTTGTGTCGCCAGTAGGCATTTTTATGGGTAACGTTTGGTGAATAGACTGCTAGCTATTTTCAATGCGATTTTTCAAATATCCGCTCAAAAACATATGTGCTGAATTGTTTAATTTTCTGTGTGTATTAACATATAGTTCTTAAAATTTAAGAAAACATACATCTGAATAGAAAATCATACATGCACCGTCACCACGTACTTAGCGTCCGAACTCGGTAAATAAAAAATAAAAAACGTGTTATTTATGAGACATATTAGTGTTGTTGTATTATCGCAATCGAAAACTATTAATCTATATTACTCAGGCCTCATTTGATGAAAGATGCACGTCCTCCATGCAGACGGTAATACAATCTATCAATTTTATTTTTCTTTTTTATTTTTTTTATAGATTGTGAGTGAATTACAAAATTGGATTTTTTTTTTATTTTTACAAATGTGGAATTCATCAGTCGAGTGTAGCAAGCGCGTTAAAATGCGCGCACTTACCAAGGTCCACGTTCATAGCAAGTGGGTCGCGAGACCGGTTGTCCACATGTTACGCTTCGCCCAAATCTCTGAGATTTTATCTAGACTACATAATAGTGTCATTTGTTACTAAAAACTCACAGAGACCAACTTTAAAGTTGATAATGCCCGTTTTACGGTTGTTTAGCCGTTCTCAGTTTGAGGGACAATAAAGAGCAATTACATCTGAATTTTAACTGTTACATGTCGTTTAAAAAGTTTTTTCATAATTGTTGTGTAGACGTCTTCTACTGTCCCGGTGACAAGGTTATCAACACGAGTTATAAGAAATAATTAACTCGCATTATGACTTATTCATATAATTATGAACATAATTGTTTGTTATTAAATTACTGTTTTGTGTTAAACTTATAT
>NC_052119.1:3741983-3771564 GCF_012273895.1 Zerene cesonia
TAATAAATGTTATTTGCAGTTAACAATTTTCTTTTTTCTTTATTACAATATTTATGGCAAGACTAGGTATATCTTAATATAATCTTATAGTTGTAATCTTTGACACTTTCTTTTGATCTTTGACACGATTTCTTGACCAATTTTATACAGATTAGCTGTAACCCGCATCGTCACTTGTGTCGTACCCGGGGAAAAAGTAGCCTGTGACCTAATTTAGACTATAATCTATCTCTGTACCACATTCATACAGATACGACAAGCTCTTTTCGCCTGAAAGAGCAACAAACATCTGTACATCCATCCATTCTTACTTTTAGTTTCGCGTTTATATTATTAGTAGGATAAAGTGCTTTTGGTCTAGTACTCAGTATTAACTATTTTCAAAATGGTATGAAAAATTTGCTAAAAAAAGTAATGATTAATATATTATTAGATGATGAATTATATAAATGAACTGTGATGATGACCAAGAGTTAGGGACGACACATTTATTGATATCCACAAAACAAATTTACCAATGGAACAAATGTGAATTAATGTGCCCTATATACATAACATTTCAGTTATTCATTGTTAATTGGCCTATGTTATAAATAAAAAAAGTGGAATCTTTAGTAAACAAAAAATAGTAATATAAAAGTACAATCAACACAATATTGTTTCAAAACCCGAAAGTTAGGTTGTAAACCTATTGTAGTTATCAATGAGAATTCTTGTTTTATTTCGCGTTCATATGGAATGCGAAATTTCTAGTTATTTTTATGTATAATTATACATCGAATATGTTGCAAGATTTAAACGGGTTGTTGCGATAATTGTAGCAAGTTAACGTAGGACAGCAGCAACTATTATACAATATTATCTTAATGAATAATGTTTAATTAATGAAGCTCTCACAGAGCACAAAGTGCCAAAACCTGTATTACGATGTACTATATGAAATGAATAGCTTATCGAAAAATATAAGCATTGTGTTGTTTAGAATGTTTACCTTTGAAGCTTGATTAAGAAAAAACATGAATTACTTTAAGCGTTAGTTCCACTAGTTACATCAACGGCTTGGTTCTCGCTCACCATTAGTTCACATTGTTGGTTTATATAGCAGCAAACAAATTTCCAACACTGTAATTTCTTTGAGACACGTAAATTTAAAGAAACACGATCATATTTTATTAGATAGATTGATTATACATTATATCGTAGATTTGCATTATACATTATTGTTTAGAATTCGTAAACAAAGAAAAACTTATTATGTTGTTCTATTTGATGTATCAATGTGCTCCTAAAAGTAGCCACGTAAATATAAAGGTGGGAATTTAACCCATCAGAAATGTTCCTGTAGTTTGTTAATAGTTTTTGTTTTAATACCAGCTTTTGTTTAGAAATATGTGAATGTTATAAATAATAATTCTCTTGTATACAAGTGTCTAGAGACTGAAGAAAAAACACTCCCTTATTCATGTTTTATTTTATAGTTTCAATGAGATTTAAAAAATACGATATACACTCCCATCCAATAATTCGATATGGGGCTTGCGAATAAATATTATAAATGAACACGATCGCAGCATGTAATATGCAATATTCTTAAAATATTATTATACATTTAATTCAATAGTCATAATTCGGCTGGTCGAAAACAATTTAAAAACAATTACAGTCCAGTGTTTAATACGACAAACGTACTTTACGATCGACAAAAATTAAAGCAATATATAAAGCTTTCAGAGTTTCGAGTGCGATGAATTAATCCATCGACAATGTAGCCGATACTTTTAATGAAACATTGGAGAGTCGTTTGGTGGAGGAAATTGAATCTTTTCGATGCTTATTATAATATTAAATTCAGAACCGGCATTTGTTAATTTCAGCTTGATGCTTTTATTGAATAGAACTTATAGTCTTTAAATAAATTTCGTCCTTAATGTATTTCTATCAAATCAAACTAACTTATAACTAATTCAAGCTAATTGGACCTAATATTTATCTATTAATTTGTCGTTGATTATAATATGCTAATGTTTCCTTTTGGAGCAATTTCCTAGAATGGAAACATAACTTTTGTCTAATTATTTTCCTGTTAATTTATACTAGTTAACGTTTTTTATCGCCTCTTGCCTAGTTTCTAAACGGTGGATGGACCTTGTTAACATTTATAATACCCATGTTTTCATACAATTTAACCCTACTTCTCTATGACAGGTATATGCCGAAGCTTATGTACGTATGTAAGCGAAGCGTATGTAAGCTTAGGTACGTAGGTGAATAATTCTCTCATACATACAAAGTTTCCATACAAAATTTCTGCCAAATTGGTTTTGTATAAGAGGAATAAATATTTGCTTATATTACAAAATTCGGATAAATTATTGTATCGGCAGATTCACTTCTTAAATAACTTGTTATAAATAAATTATCAGCCATTTTATTGAGATAGTAATCTATAATTTAGTCGCATATTATCTTATTAGTACAAAGTAAAAGATGTAATAATACGCTAAATAACACATAATAGCGGTCATTTATATTTATGTTAAATTTATTTTATTCATATATCCAAGTCGTATCTTGCAAAAAGATCGTATGAAAAATAAAAGCAAGTTCTCAAGTTAATAAGTCACGTTAATCGCTCTTATTTCAAAACCAGTAAATGACTTGAAATGATTTATGAAGCGCAGAGATCGTGCAATTTAGTCATTATCATGACTATTATTAGATATCACCTAGATCCCTAGTTGCTTGCTTATTTTATGTAATTTATTAAATGCTTCGCGTGTTTTGGTTGTATTGTGTCACAAATTGATCCTCGAACTGCGATAATCTTGTTCAATTGTGTGACTGTAATAGTGACAATAGTTGAGAATTTTCATACGATTCGTATCCCAATATTGTATTCAATTAAATGATATCACGTGGTCTGTTTTTTACTCATTTAAATATAATATTATTTCTTATGTATTTGAAATATATATAAAAATATGTGTAGGGAAAGTTAGAATAAATAAAACGAAATAACACAGCGTGTGATTTAATATGCAATATTAAACTTACTTGAAATTCGACCTTTCCTTTTGTCAGAATATTTGTAGATCAATATCAGAGAAATTGCACAATCAGTAGAGATTGTGCAATTTCTACTACGATTGTGCAATTGATACTACGAGAAGTAGTACAATAGTAAAGTAAGGAATGATAGTCATATGAAATCGACTATTCCATTCAATTACCCTCATGTGCTAGCAAAATAAAATTCCCAGTATTTTGTCGGTAACAAGAAAACGAGGCGAAAATTTATTGCTCAATAATAATTCGATCGCGATATAGAGTTGGACTCACCTACTTCCTAATCTCGGCATCACAATGATGCCAAACTAAGCTATAAACAATAGGAACATCATCGTAAATTCAACAAATGATGTTAGCCCGACGCGCTACCTTTACACGCTACGAACTATGGCTGGGGGCTCTTAGAAGAGCAATGCATTATGAGCTTAATGTTTTTATTGATATAACGCACTTACTATCACCCTGGTGCATGGGCGCAGAAGCATATGGGGAACGAATGTATCTTTATATCAGATTGGCCGCTTGTCCCGGCTTTGGGGATAAAACAAAATAAAATATAGCTTATGCAGCAAATATATTTAGATAAAAGAAAATCGGTTCAGTATTAAACCCTTACTGACAACTCTTCTTCTTCTTCTTAAATAATAGATATAATTAAACACATTCTCCAATAAATTTTAAAATATTCGTTTTTTTATTTTTTTTTATTTTTCCTTTTTGAGACTTAACGCAAACTATTATTAACATTTCAATTTTCAGTATCAATTTCACATTTACGTATCAACTCACGCAGTTTAATGTTCTTTACTGAGTCATTGAAAAATCATTTTATAATTTTAGTAAATATATTGGTGCTCTATCCATAACAACTACATACTTCGAGTACAAATAAAGAGCTATGCTATATTGTATGACTAATGATGAATTTGTGAAGTATATTTAAAAAGAAATGTAGGTACCATTTGAGAATGTTTATTCAGCGCAAGTGTGCATTACCCATACATCTCACACTAAATAATACATTGATCTAAAAAAAACCATAAAGATACAATGCTATGTTACTACTGGAGTTAGCGATATCGTTGTCAGTTGTATTAGTCCAGTCTTATATACCGCTTATATTGTGACTATAAATGAAAACAAGACAGTATATATCAATTTGTTCCGTACATTCCTTGAAAAATAGCAAAATCGCTCGCTTCAAAGCTTCATACAAAATCGCGTTAGAATCGCGCGATACGCCGCTCCTGCACTACGCAATAATTCTCAATTATCTTTAACAAGATTATTTATAGCCCATCTTTTCCAATATTAGAAATACCTATGTCTTGTTAAATTGTTTTTTTTTATTTATTAGTATCTATCATTTGATTCGGTTTGTAATTGGAAGAAGTCAAATAATCTTTCCATATATGTAGATTACGATTGTAATATGCACAAACCAAATTATTTGATGAGCTCAGTAATGAAGTTTGATTGCATAAGAGTTAGCAAACTGGTCGGTCTGTAAAAATAATGTCTTGCCTAAAACAGAGACCAAAATAATCTTCGTTATTAGAGCTGATAGCTGAAAGCTTCTCAACAAATCTTAAGTAAAGGGTATTTTACTCCCAGTATTTAAATATACATAGTTCTTCATGGGCAACTGGTACAACTTCGCTAAAGAAACATACTTTCATCTGCTTTTATACCGACTACCAAATATTTTCCGTAATCATCCTTACTCAAACCACTCTGTTACTTTATTAGTTATATGAGGACTTCAGAATTTACTTGTATAATGAAAGGCCTTATAATTTATTTCTACACTAGCTTTTCGCCCGCGGCTTCGCCCGCGTAGAATTCGCTTATATCGCGCGACATGGTAAGGATTATTTTCTTCGCATTTGAAAAGTATGGTTTGTTCTTTCCCACGTTTAGCTCCATCTTCATACCAAGTCATACAAAATCGGTTTGACAATAACGAACTTTCATACAAACTTTCATCCCCTCTTTCAACCCTTTCTACCCTTTTTTCGCGATAAAAAGTATCCTATGTCCTTTCCCAAGTTCAGTTCTATCTTCATACCAAATTTTATCAAAATCGAATCAGTGGTTTAGGCGTGAAAGCGTAACAGACAGACAGACAGACAGAGTTACTTTCGCATTTATAATATTAGTAGGGACTAGTAGGGATATTCAGCTAAAAAGGAATTTAGCACACTGTTTTATTTAATTTATCAACGCGTTATGCGATTAATAAATATTTAAAAAAAAACAGTGGTTCCAGTTTAGACGGAAGAAGTTGCCATCGATCGTTATTAAACTGTTGCTTTTTCTTAAAATTGCAGAATTCGTTTGCAAATATAGACAAAAAGTGTAATTTACGTCCGTTCACGCGTTGCCGGTAATTGTATAAATAATTCACGTGAGGCGTGTAAGAAAACATAAGTGTCACCTCGCCGTCATCAATAAACACTTACAGAAAGACGCGGAATTTTCTGGACTATTTTTTTGGGAGTTCCAGCGAGTTCTAGAAAAAATTGGAACGCATGCTTTTTGAATTGTCCTGCCCTATACAGTGTTATTAATCCTATATGTAATTATAATGGTTTTTATTGAAAATGTGTGTGAAAAGTAAAAGGAATATGTTTTTTTTGGAGTGAATGAAAAAGAGGACTTAGATCAATAAAATAAGTATGAGTTGAAGTATAATGCAAGAGACGAGACCGATCTGAAAACTTACACGTTTTGAATCTATCGGTTCACTAGATAGCATTGTGTCTTTGGTGGACGCAGAACGATCGTAACATAATTATGAAGGGGTCATATCAATATTTCTAAATACACTTCTAAATGCCTATAAACACCAATCAACCAAACACAATCTTAAAATAACAACGCTATCCCCTGACGCTAATTCTGTACTAGGAATCGACAGTGTTATCATTGATTAAAACAAAACTGATAATTTAAATCGAAATAAAAGCCAATCAATGTTCGCATTATCCTTTATTCAAAGCTCGTAAAGAGGCTTGTAATGGTATTGAAAGCTATTCCACGCGATAGTGTCGTGTGTCCACAAATTGTGCAGGCATCGGTTAACGGCTGTGTGCGTAAACTGCCTTTTAATTCTAACTGTAGCCCTAGGGCGCAATATAATTTCATATGCGCTGCAGTTAATTTAAATGCGCTGTTTTACGGTGTGCTTACAATGTAATACATATTATTTGCTCTATTAAAGTTATTTTTGTTCGTGTTATAACGATTAACGGGGCTTTACCAAATGTAGTAACCAATTAGACTTGTCCTAAGAAACTTATCAAAATTCTATGTTTCGTTTAAGAAGTGTAGCTGTATTCGTTATTACAAATGCGATATAAATAAATTAATAAAAGATTTATGGAAGAATATCATTGTGAACGGTTTTTTCATTTTCTTCGCATCACGAATAGTACCTAATTGCTACCACGGATCGTAAGAGCTAAGCTTTATTGAGTATTGACGTGGCACGGAATTTTTTTCTAGTATTCGTTCTAATAAATTGCTTTAAAATTGTATTCTATGAGGAGCTAAGTGGAACCGGATCAATATATCACTAGCACTTTTTAGTCGACCTTTGATGACATTTAATTGAAGGAAGCAAGCTGCACGTCACGCGGGGGCCCATTCGTTTTATGAAATAACTCCCATTAACGGGATCTTACGCAATATTATTATACAATTTTGTGTAAAATATAAAATCGATTGAAACTTGCGACGTCTAAAGAATATTAAGTATGAATTTTATTATGTGTAACTCGGCAATATGTATGGATTTCAATTACTGTATTTTAAAAATAGGAAAATAAATGTCAGAATAAACGTGAGTTGTTCGTAGCCAAAGTGAATAGAAATATCCGATTTGATCTAAAATTTGTTTTTATTATATGTCGTGTTTTATAAATTTATATACGTTAATGTGTGTGTGAATTTAAAATAAGCGTTAAAACCATCGCGAAATGCAATAATCCAAAGCTGAAAAGGCAATTTCGTAAGTCACCGCACAAGTACCGTTGCAACCAGTCCGTCAGCGATCCATCTCAGGTATTAATCAGAGTTATCACCCGACGCATGATGCGCTTATAAAGCTCGATATCAGGAAAAATTTAAATTCGAATGATGCCCTCGGAAGATTTCGCGAGAGCCGAGACTGGATAGTCCCGTTTCGTGTGCCTTATGAGATTGACACTGCAGATGGGTTTCCGGAAAGGGTTTTTTTTTGGCCATCTTTGCGATGGTCAAACAACCATGAAAATATCTAAATAATCTTAAATAAAAGTAACGCAATGTAGTATCATTTAGTGAATATCCGGTTGGAATATTATCTTTAATTTTTTAAAAGAAATCGTGACTTGTGGAATTTTAATGTTCTATCAGTTTATGTATGTTTTATATTAAGAATAATAGGTAGATATTTTCATTTATTTTTTTACAGTATCAAAGGCCTAATTAAGGGACTTAAATTAAACCTTGATGTGATTAAGTATCGTGTTTACATGTCTCTGTGTTTCATTAATTGAAATTAATTGGCAAAATACTAGTCCGTGCTTATATTTTAAAAGAATTCGACATTGACAAGCGGTTATCCTTTAATAATTATAATTGTATCTCAGTTATTTGAAGGTGTTTTTTTTACAAATTCGGTAGCGCTAAATCGATCGCATTATGTAATTAACAATTAATTCATAAGTTCGATTGCTTGTCGGTTAACTCAATATCGTTTGTATATAAGGACATCGTATTATTTTGATTTAATTTGTGAATAAGAGTACCTTACAAATCGTATTTTATTTAGAGATATATGAGTATAGAAATCTTTGGGGCTGGTAAGATAATAACACTGTGGCTTTTGCCCTATCGTGGAATGATAATGACTAAAATACAATAACGCATATCAGACCTCTATACTCGTAGAATGAAACAATTAATAAATATTTAAGTTGTTTTGAAGTTGCAGTGCATCGTTGGCTTTTTCCGATATCGAATGTGGGATAGAAAATATTGTACAACGTACCAAGAAAACATTGCTATAAATTTTCCAGAAATGCATTTAACCGTTGAAGTCTAGACCGCGCGGTTGCACCGTTGTGTGACGTCATTAAAGAGAGATGGCTGTATACGCCAGACTGAGACTGAAGGAAAGAAAAAACAAGATCCCAAATAGGGATCACATGGCTCTAAATATCGTGATAAATGACGTCTAGTTGATAGTACTGTGTAAATCTTTTGCGAATATTCCAAGTTGATCATAACTGTTACATTACAATGTATTTGATATGTTCGATTTGATTAGATCGCGCGAGAGTGCAAAATTCAGTGACATGTGGTGTTACATCCGTTATAATATGACGACGGGTTTTAATTATGATCGCTAGTGATTGATAGAACAAATGGTAGGAAGTGAAGATGGGTCTTGTACTGTCGATGTGGTATTTAGCGTTACCATTTTTCTGTATTTATTTACACGGAGAACACATAAAAATACATTTTGCACGCAGGAATACGATATAAAAAACATCGATTGAGTAGCATGTGACATATTTAAAAGCAATGTGGGTGTTTTTTTTATTTTAATTGTTGTATTATTATTAGTGCTATTATAACACCACTTGGATATTGAGACTTTATTAAAATAAGTATCATTATGTTATATGATAAATCTAATAGCAGACGAGGTTTCATTTATACTCATTGTTTCTAATGTGGCTCGTCCTAAAAAATACATCCAACAATGAGTAAATGTAATTCCTTTTTTTTTTGAAAAATTATGTATCTATTGTTAAATATTTGTTGTGTTTTATAATATTCTCCATAATCATTATCAAATTAACACCGACACTACACTATCTTACGAATCTAAGCGCACGCGCATTTACGTTTATTACTCAACCTTTCAATCTGTTCCTAGATTTCTCTCAACACTTTTTTCAAGTAACGAATTTCACTCTAAATGTAAAGTAACACAGCATAATTTCGCTTGTATCGATAAAAGATTTATGACGATTTTAAACTGCTAATTGTTTTGTCGATTTAAACAGATAACCGGAAAATGAATTTATCTCTTTCTAATGAATAATGAGTCGATATTTCTGTCTCCTTTCCTCAGTGAGTTTATCTTAGATCATAGCACGGACGGAGTGTTGAAAATATAGTAATTTATGTCTCAATTATTGTTACGACTCAATAAAGTAATTATATGTTAGAATAACGGCGCACGTTCTATTAAGTTGTACTTTGTTGTACTTAGCCTGTTCAAGACCAGCTCCTAAATACACTTTCAGGATCCTCATCAAAAAGTATGCGATAAAAATAGCACGATTAATTATTGCGGTTTCCAAAATATACTTGAAATACTCGTCTTCTCACTGTGGATTTTTTAAATGGAATCTTCATTTCTTTATTACAACGGTTCCAGAGAGAAACACAAAAATATGAAAGAAATAATTTTCATTGTCGAGTAGGACGTACAAAAAGTTGCCTCCACTAGAAAGTCGTATATTGTGGCTCATGTGTCAAACATTTTAAAAACAAGCGAGCTTTGTGGACCAACTATAACTTAACAAACAACAACTACGTCGAAAAAACGTGTAAGTTTTTACTCCATCTCAAACAACACTGACTTCTGAAACAGCTCGTAAATTGGCACCATTTTTTTTAAATCAGTAGGACGATACTATGGGGTCGTATTTCCACGTTCTTTATGATGCTTTTATGTTGTCAGCGATGCATTAAAATTCATGCAAAACCGAGTGCCGTGCGTTGTCAAGCAGTACCAAGTGACTGACGGATGAACTTGTTTGCGGATTGTAATTTTGTGGTCTTTTGTTCGGCGCATACATTGCTGAGTAAACAAAATATCGGTAAATCTCTGAAATTTATTAAACTTTTCGTTACACACATAGCCATTATACAATATATTAATGCAGAGTCAAAAGGATTTGCGATAACTAATAAAAAAAAAATTGGTTGGTGCCCTGATTAATTATTGATCATTGTTGTTTTCTCTCTTAACGTGAGCCATAAATCAAAACATTTCCAAGCATGAAAAATTAAATTACAATTAAACTTCAACGGTCTTATTCACAGAAAGTTAAAACACGTCTAAAGTCTCGGTATAGTACGAAAAAAAAAAATCAAGTCAAGAGTCTAACCTTAAACTTTTATTTACCATTGTGTAACGTCTTCGTCACGAATCCTTACAGAAGATCTACTTGAAGCAGCATGCGAATGCTACTGTGTTTTTATTATTCGCCTCGTCAATCCTATCTTTATTCCTATCATACTTACTTGCTGGCTGCTGAAAAAGAACTCTGCTAATATTCATAGGCGATGGTGCTCGCTCAGGCGACCCACATACTGGGTTGTCTGCGATGACATAAAAAATATTGAACCGATCTTAAAATACTTACTGTACACAAATGTTTAAGCTCATTCACATAGTTCATAGCAGTTTTGGAGTCATTCAAATCAGAATGAGATCATCAGAATATTGAAACTCAAAAATGTCATGCTATTTCAATAAATTTATTCGAAGAGCCAACCAATTAAATTAAATAATACGTCAGTATTTATAATAATCCTCTCAGCTCATAATAAGTTTATTATCCAAAATATATACAATACTGTAATGCAACAGCTGTGTTGACAAATCTTTAGTATTATCCTAATTATTACTGTTAAATTTTATTTCAACCACAGGAAGATTACCAGTATCAGCTTGAAAAATAATATCCATGATGGCTTTCTTAACATGTGCGAGAGTATGATTATCATATTTCCTCAATTCACTTGCTACTAATTTGCCAAATGCATCATAACTATTATCGGATTTATGAAAATACTCGTCACTTTTAAGTCTCTTTGCTTTTTTAATGAATTTTTTTATCGTTTTACGTTTTCTTGTGATGGTTTGGGTTTCTGCTGGAGTTTCATCTTCATCTTGCATCCATACTGTTGCTGTTGCAAGAGGCCGTTCACTGTCACTGTTGGGAGCAGCTGATTCTTCTTTTTCGTTTTCTGGATTGGATTCTGTTTCAGGTTCGGTTTTTGCCACCTGTTAAATTGATTTCATCATTAAGTTAGATTAATTGTTTATAAACGTTTTCATGATTATTAAATCCTAGAGAAGATAGGTAGTCTTCATAAGTTATATAATTTGAAATTAACACGACATATTAGACATTTTTAATATTGGTCATGTTTCAATTGTTCTTATTGCTATTAATAATTAAGTTCATGTTGTATTATTATTTAGTGTATATATTTTTTAAATAATTATTCGTACATTTATAGTGGCAATCGAAAAAGGTTCGTTTTGGGTTCCCTTTGGTTGATTACTTCTTATGTCTTCCAGAAAAGAAAGATGTTCGAATGCAAACCATCTGGACTTATAGGGTTCACCATCTGAAAAAAACGAACGTTAACTTCGCTGGTGGAAAATATTGTCTGTATTTTAATAGTAACGGAAAATATTACAGATTCAAACATTTTAAATTGTCATACACAAAAACTTAGTTCCTTATTACTGTAAGTATGTAGTTTTAGTGTAAAAATAATTAACTGATTCTGAAGTAGCGTATAAGTCGAGCAAGCGAAGCTGGTACAAGACCAGCAGCGGCGGGCGAGTGCCAGAAGACTTTATGTAATTTAAATTTATTCCAATAAATAAAACGATGGCCCTCAAACTTATTTCATCGAACGCCCCCCATTCACTTTATAAACTGCGTCCTTCATATACATGTCTAGGCGAAAGCGTAACTTTTAAGACAAAGGTTCGATATACAATGGGGCATTAAATTGTCACGACAACAATAATAAGATAGATATTTACAAAATGAGCTTTTAATAAAAAATACAAATTACAATTTATAGGCACGGTTTTATTTTTAAGGTTAGTCTAAATGTATTATCATCAATTGGATTAATGTAAAGTTTGTGAGTATGGATAGATGGATAGATGTATGGATGCTTGTTAATCTTTCACTCGAAAACAGCTTTTCGTATCTGTATGAAATTCGGTGCAGAGATAGATCATAGTTTGGTTTAGCACACAGGCTTATATTTGCCCTGGTAACACGCAAGTGCCGCCGCAGGTTACAGCTAGTACATGCAATAAAATATTACCTGTTTTGTTATATTCACGGCATCTATATCTTTCCTTTCTTAACACACCGCGTAAATTCGTGATCTTTTTTTTAATCTCCTTAACCGGTAGTTTAATTTTATAACTTATATCCTTCCACGTTTGTTCCTTCAACTCCTTGTGATAGAAATGTGCATTCAAAGGGTCCCATAGCAATCTATGACTTTTGAATAGTTTAATAAGTTCTAAACACGTTTGTTTATTCATTGTGACCCGTTTCGCTCGGGTATACGCCTCACACTGAGGCGAGGGACAGGGGACGAGGCGCTCGGGAGTGCGGGCGGGAGATTATTATTATCGACAATGCGCGGCGCGGCGTTGCCACACTTGCCTCACGGACGTGGCGCGGCAACGTCGCGTCTCCTGAACTGTGCCGCGCAATGCGGTACAACTCTGAAATGTTCTTATATTTTAAATATAAAATTTATGGTATTTTTAGATATATTTATATACAATTCTTCCATGATATATAACTATGTATAACTACACATATTGTGCAGATACAAGAGCGAGACCACGGGATAAAATATATAAAAGTTTTGAAATAGTTACGGAGGTTTCTCGTATGACCTGCACCGGATGGATTTTAAAGTGGAGCATAGTCGAGATAGGAAAGGCGCGTCTGATGTAAGCGTAAGCGGATAAATTTTAATCAAGGAAGGGAAATTAGTGATATAATTTATGTAACATCATACATGACGCGTATTGTACGCGCACTTCCCACTACTAATACGAAGATTACCAATTTATGTCTGATATGGATGAGTCATATAAATTCAAGTGCATGTAATTTTCAAATTCTCATTAATATAGTATTTTTTTTTAGACTTGTTTTAAGTGGTGTAAATGAAAAAATTTCTACACATTGAAATGTCATGACTCGGACCACAAGATAATCTGAGGCCATAGCGTTTCCGTTCCTATCCTTGCTTAAACATGAACCGTATTGTTAATGGAATAGGGTAGAATATGGAAGGAGTAACAGTTTAACCCTTTTAAAATACCGACGTGTTTAATCGGGTGCGTAAGGATGTCCGCAAGTTAGGTGAACTAGAAACTAGAAATCTTGTCTATATTTGCTTAAAAAGTTGGTCTTTTTTAAATTCTGCCTATATTTTTAAATGCTTAAAGAATTTTATATTTTTGTTACAATTTCTCACGCAAAAGAGATTTTATTGTTATTGTTCATATCGGTAACAATATGAATCAAAGTACGAATGTATTCGTCCAATATTTTTTGTGATTTCCAAACATTTTGTTATAAGTTCATTCAGGGAGGCCGTAAAAAATTGAATACTTCAAGTGGTGACATTAAATCTCTTTTATGCGTTCTTGCGAATAACTTTTCACCGTAAAATGACTGCTTTATAACAGCGAAAGCCACGCGCATTTATATATTATTGTATATATTTTTCAATTTGTATGAGAAATTAATCATGCCCGAGCCGGAGGCTGGATGGAAATTGATTTTTAATGGTTTTAAATGAAGCTTTTTTTGGATAAATCACTGACGGTGGTCAAATCGAAAAGCAAGTTTATTAAGGATATTAAGTGATTATTCTGTTATCGAGGTTCACAGGTATATTACGAAATGTTTATTGCATACACTTATAGTTAATGGCCCATTGAAAAAGTAAAATCGTAAGAAACCAATGATGGCTCGCCCTATAAACAATATCTACTTTACGGTCGTGACAACTGAATTAAAGATTTACTTCCAGGGGTTCTAGAGGGTTTCGTATATGTTACTAGTGCCCGCGACTTCGTCTTTTGGAGTCTTATGAGGGATATGACCTGGTCCTTCTCACGCATGTTGATGACGTTGGCTTAAAAGTTTTATTGTATACTAGATTTCCGTCCCCAGTTTCGCCCGCGTTGGAAAATGTAGGAAATAGAGGAAAAATATAGAGTCCCAAGTAACGAAATAATACATATTATTAATTTTAGGTGACAGGACCGCTAGTGATATTTGAAATTAAATCTTTCATCCCCAATATTTATGCAATAAATCCAACTTCATAATGAAAAATCATTCATATACCTACCTCAATTTAAATTACAAATACAGCTCGCTGATAAAAATTGTACAATATACTTGATAACGTCCTGCAAAATTATTGATTTATTATATGAATATTTTCAAAAATTAATGCAAATGTCTCAATTTCATTGAAAAAATTATCCACAATACATTTAAAACCTCAATATTTTTTTTTTTGATTTATCTTCCATGTGACCGTCTTTAATTCTATTATATGTACAATGGATACATGTATAAATATAAATGTAATTTTCTTTGGTCGTATTTCGCACGATAATTCGTAAGACTAAACTACTGTACTATGATTTACTACTGCAGTGTTTGTTCTATAATAAGGGTTATTATCTATTCCAACTACGTAAAAGCTTCAACGTTTTTTTATTCCATTTTTAATAACAGTTATATGAAAACATTACAATAATTTAAGAAGAAAGGCCATACATATAAAGCAGTACAAAGTCCGATACGTGAGCTTGTAAATATTTGCAATGATAAATAATTAATATTAATAAACATGACATCAATCATAATCTCATATTGCTATCGGATTCTATTCTCAGAACGACGAGTACGGATCAGATTTTGACGATTATCACATACAGAAGTCCTAAACCTTTTCGCTTTAATTGTTTTTTCCATCCGACTATCGATTAATAAAATTGTTGGACAGTCGAAGTGTAAAACAGTTTTTTTATAATGTTAATCGATCTATGAGCAACTGGCGTGATAATATAGCCTTAGCAATAAATGTTGTTACATGATACATCCGGTATTTTCTAAGCGAACATTCTTGGTTCTTTCCACCTCTTTAATCCATTTAAAATTCAAACATTTACGCTCGTATAGTATGAATTATAGAGGGATTCGAGCAACACTTAGCGCAAATTATTCAGGCTTGATAGTTTGCAAAACTATACAGAAATGATTACTAATATATAAGGATGAATAATTATTTCATTCGAAAGTAGGACGGAAACATCTTATACTTAATCTTTTTTTTTAATACTATTCAGATACTCATAAACCATCAATTACCAATAGTTAATTACCTTTGAGATCGCAAAATGACACAAAAAATAAATAAATACTAGATTGTCGATGATTTGGTTTGTTGATATATAATAGATGTTGTCCATAACACAGGTGAAATTTGGTGTAAATTATCTTCTTTTGACAATTCTTTGATTTAATTTTAAATTCAAATTGTTATTCTTGTCACGGAAAAACTATAACATAAGAACAATCATACTGTATAATCAATTTTATATAGAACCTATTTTATACATGACATATAAGATTTTCATTTCGACCCATGTATATACATGGAAATATATATCTTATGCTACAAACAATTGACAAAAAAGTCTAAACGTTTATATTTCACTAGCTGCGCCCCGCGGTTTCACCCGCGTAAGTCCGTATCCCGTAGGAATATCGTGATAAAAAATAGATGTTGGCCGATTCTCAGACCTACCCAATATGCTTACCAAATTTCAGAGGAATCGGTCAAGCCGTTTCGGAGGAGTATGGCAACGAAAACTGTGACACGAGAATTTTATATATATAGATAAAAAATTGAAAAGATTTCTAATCACTGACCGTTTTTCTGCGATTGGTGACGTATCGAATTACATTTAAATAAGTATTCATTAATCGAAATGATATTTGCCTATTCTACGAAAGATGAGAGTACTGGCAATATGGCGGCCTAAGAAATGGATCGGTCATCGGGCACAAAGCTCGCATAGCATTCATTGATGTTCAAGGACCTAGGTATCTAACTAGATAGAGAATAGATAAATTATTGATATATTTATATTGAAAATTATTTATTCAATATCCTAATCAGATCGAATCTTCGACGGTTCTTCCACAACTGGTCAATGTTGTTTTACGAATAAACGAAGCCAGTTTTATTTGTTAAAATAATTAGATCAGCATTCAGCCAGTAATATTAAATACAAGAATAAAAGAAAATTAACAATTATGTTGTTCTAAAACCAAAAAAGTGTTTACTGAAACATTAGGAAACCACATAAACGCATAGTTATCAACTAATTACCATCGAACTAAATACAGCGACATTTTTCGATGAGTTGTTCATAATTAAAATGTTTAGTGTAATTAAAAAGTAGCTTTTACGCCTTAGTAATAATGAAATTTATTCTATTTGAATTTAAAGTGTTCTCTGAAACAGAAGTATAATATTTAAACCTTTTTTCAAAATGTTTAAAGTTTAAATATATTTTAAGCTGATGACGGCCGGTGGCGAAGCGTGATGCACTTAAATAAATTACATTAAGCCACAAACTTACATAAAGATGGCCCGCGAACATCGCAAAATAAATCTGTGCACTTTCTCCCTTGACAGCGAGGCTTATTAAGTTCTGTTGCCACAGACTACAAAATGCAGTTACTCAAGATTATATTTAAATAGTCAGCCAGATGTTACATACGTATCCATTTTTATTACGATCTATTTTCGTGGCCTAAGTAAACGAGTGTTAAAAAAAGAAATAAAAAATGTTGTTTTTTGTGACATTTTATATTTCACTTATTCTTGATATTGTTTTTCTATAACGTAGGTGGAAACCGAAGTTGAACTTGATAATTTAAGTTTCTTTTTTAACTTTTTTTTTTTATATTTAACTTTGTGTTTGTGTCTGGCTCAATGTGGCTGTGCTATTGGCTTACAATTTAGCCCTTTCAAGTACCAACTGTTTATCTTTTTATATAATTTGTGTTTCTGCTTGTGTCCTGCTCTATACTCTGGACAATATTGTAATGCATTTTTCGGTTCCGTATTTTCGTAGCGTACTCGTTACGCGCTGGAATTGAAGCGATAAGATTAATGTTAATTTATTACAATACTAGGGAGTATTGTATACAAAACACGTTTTTATTTACGTGGGAATTTGTCCAAATTAGCGAGAATTCAGTAGTTCTTGGTCTGTTTGGATGTGAGTCACATGATAGAAGGATAACATGACATCTGTCTCCAAGAATATGCATAGTAGAACACACGGTATTTCCACGTACTTTATACTTAGGTTGACGACGTCCTTATGAATGTTATGAGAAGTAAGTATATAAGATGTAAGTCCTATCCTACCAATATAAATGCGAAAGTTTGTAAGGATGTGTGTGTGCTTGTTGCTCTTTCACGCAAAAACTACTGAACCGATTGCAATGAAATTAGGTAGGTAGATAGCTGAACAACTGGAATAATATATAGACAACTTTTTATCCCGATATTCCTACGGGATGCGGACTTACGCGGGTGAAACCTCGGGGCGCAGCTAGTGTTATATAATTTTGATAGTATTGAAGTAAGAAGGAGGGACTCTGAGTCACAAGAGTGTAATTGCGACCGTACGTGAGGGTGTGGTAGGTAGCTATGCCGGTACGGGCGTGACCACATACGTAAAATCGTGTTTAATTTAAATAGTAATCTTATAAAGTACGTTATAAATAACTAGCTATGCGTCTGGGGCTTTGTCCGTATAGTCAAAAATATAAAAGAAAATCACATTATCATAATTCGGGTTGTTCCCGCATTGTTCCCGTGCCTGTGAAATTTCCGGGATAAAGACTAATATGGCTACTACCGTTTCAAACTATCACTATACCAAATTTAATGCAAATCGGCTTAGTGATTAAGGCGTGAAGAAGAGAAAGACGAGACAGAGTAACTTTCTCATTTATAATATTAGTAGGGATTTAATTCATTTATATAGTAGGTAGTTGCGTTTTGTGATTTAGCTTGAATAACGCTATTCTTAATAATATTGAAAAAATTCTGTTTATTCAATATCTATCTCTATCGCTATACCAGCCGTTACTGAAATGTAATATAAAATTAAATTCAATAAGTACTTATACTTCCTATAAAAGTTAATTGTACAATAGATACACACGCTTAATTCTTTTGTGTATTAAATAAGTTATGAAATAGATTAATTTTTAACTTATGTTTTAAGAATGTCCTGAATATGTTATCGCTCTTTAAAAATAACAAAAAACAAAAGCAATATAGTTGATCCGTTTACTTCAATGAAGAAACACACAGCCGCGGTTGGAAACAGTAAAACAAAAAGCAATATTTTAATCAATTTTAAATATCGTTTTTACCCAAAATATTTTGGGTTTGAGCATTTTGTTGTAATTCTCAGCGTGGACAACAAAATTGCGCAGAATCTGTAATTAACCACTAATGAGACTTATTACTCGGCAGTGATGTCAAAGATAACTTTGTGGGGGAATTTTCTTTGGCGCTCTCCAAGCTCGAGATTACCTGGTAAAAGGATGTTGTTTTAATAAGATTTTTTAAAGGTTTTTTAGGTTAACTGCATTACGTAATGGCATAATTACGATAAAATGTGAAAATGGCTTTAGTTTGTGTCGTGAAACCGTGGGGCGCAGCTAGTTTTATATAAAATTCATATTTTAGAGTTCAAATTATGATTTAACGTATGAGTATGTAGTAAGTAACCTAACCGCTTGTCCCCCTCCACCCGGGTTGTCCCGGGATAAAAAATATTGCCTTTGACACACGCACATAACATAGCTTTTATTGGAAAAATAATCTTTAAAATCGGTTCGTTAGATCTAGAGATTACTCCCACATCATCACAAATTCACATATAACCTCTATAAAATGATATTATCTATATATATAAAGGAAAGTTGTGTTAGTTACACTATTTATAACTCAATAACGGCTAAACCGATCATGTTGAAATTTGCTACAGTGATAGTTTGAGATACTAGAAAGGACATAGGATAGTTTTTATCCCGGAAATCTAACGAGAACTGGAACTTTGCCGGTACACACCAGGTCTATCTTTCCTGCAACTACGCGGGCAAAGCCGCGGGCGAAATGCTACTTAGTGATAAACGTATAATTTTTCTATGTATAGACAAATTGACTCCTCTAACTGATATAAATATCATTGAATATATATACTAGTTTACAAAGTACTAATATTTATATTTAAATAACATAAAGTTGGTATGTATTAGTGACTTGACCCTTAATAAAAATCGTTGGTACATTATTTATGCTAAAGGAAAACTTTATTAAATTTCAGGAGAAATTTAAATCACGCTTAAGAAATACAAAAAGTTCAAGTTTACGTGGGAGTTCTATAAATAAGTACCATAACAGGGCTAATATATCGCAAGAGACTTAAATAAGCAATCAATTTTATAAACCGACAGCGATATGATCTTCCGAGTATTTAAAAGTAGGCAATTTGTACGCAAATACGAAATAACGATACCGAAAAAACTACACGCGAATAACTTTGCGGGAATAAAATGTGATCCCTTTTTACTGGGACGATAATAAATCGAAATTTTTAAGGTAAGCACCCCGCCATAAATATGCAAAGGCCATAACGAATATCAATAAGTATTTTCAGTCTAAATGAAATGGCACAAACTGTTTAATTGCATCGTTTGCCCGCCTCAGCGTTCATTGTTTGTTCCAATGATAAAAAGGTCCGTTAAAAATATTTCCAATGAATCGTCTTTCGGAGGAACCGTTTACATATAATATAGCATACTTGCGATGAAGAAATCTCTGAATATTTACATAAACTCAACTCGATTTAACATTGTAAATATGTCACGTTAGGCTCTTTTTTCGTGGAATTTTATACGCGCTTTTAAAGTAATTCAGATAGCAATTAATTATAAATCTATACTCTGTATTAATTACATGAGTTTGTTATTTAAATGCGCAAATCTAACTACATACTGGACCGATTTAAAAAATTCTTTCACTGTTGAATAGCTACGTATTTCCCGAGTATATATAGTATATATATAGGCTCTACATGTACCACGGGTTAAGCCGGGGCGGTCCACTAGTTTCAAATACTTTCAATAATGTAGGGTAATAATTTCCTGCAGTAATATTCTAATAACAGATTATAAAAAATATCGTAAAATAAATGAAGCCAATCGAACGAAGTATGTAATAAACAATATAATTAATAATTAACAGTACTATTTATTTAGATTCTAGCATAAAAAAATGATTAGGTACATACTTATCGACATTGTTACGATAATAGTCGCTCAATTTAATAAGAAACCTTTTTGCAAACACTGGAACCTTTGTTATAGCTTTTTTGTTTCTTATTTATAAGAATAACAATTAAAAGTACTGGCCATTTGCAATAATTACTTTCAATCAATTTAATTCTTATGTAAGTATCAGGTGCGATATTCTATTGTTACTTTGTTTCATTATAATCGTCTTAATATTGATTAATTATTATTAATGGGATTGAAGTGGACTCAATGATTAAGTGTCTAAGTAGTCTGTGCACGGTATTTGTTAGGATGATTTTTTCTTTAAAAAGTTATATTTGTAATTGAATTGATATTAATTAATTTATAATTTAATTAACTGTTTGCAACGAAGCTTCCTGTATGTTTGTATTAGCTTCTTACCGTTTATATAAACGCGTAATTAGATTAAAAAATAGGTGATATATGAACTATAGATAGCCACACAGCAGTACAAATTAAGGAATTGTCGATAAACAGATAAAATTGACCCACATACAGATAATAGGCCTAACCTGGGCCGCCATTTGTATACTAGTTTTAAGTTCTTTTTGTTACAATTATCTTTGTTTTATATTTTTGTAAGTATGCAAGAAAGAATATATAATAAATAAATAATACAATGTATTCTATTCTTAATCGATAAACAATTCAGCTCATTAGTTATTGGCTGCTTTGTTTTATAAAAATGTGAATAATGATTGATCCGTTCTTGAAGATCACTTGCTATAAAATAAATAAGCGTTTCTGCTTTACCATAAAGATCAAGAAAATTTCAAAGATCGCGGAAACCGAGATAGCTGATAGGAATACGTCTTAGATTAATTATACGATTTAATGAGTGAATTAAAATAAGAGTTGAATTGTGATTATTTTCTCGTGATAACTTTGTTGTTACATACCCTTTTTAAACTGGTTTTAAAAAAATATGGGTATCAAAATGCGTCTATACGATTGCGCGGACTGGGCGTTTTTTTCCCAAGATCTTTCTATGCAATGCGTCCAGAATTAAAATACACAGGACACCACAGGACGGTAAAACTAATGCGTGTCTGTAAATTATGTGAAAATTAGAAGATTCGTTTTTAATTTTCGTGACTAATTTTCGCGTGTTTTTGAAAATATTGTATATGCTTGTCTAGTGTATTTTTTAAAAACAAAATTATGTTATTGTAATAGTAGCAGAAAAATGATTCTAAATTAAGCCCATTTCAATTTTGAGCGCAGAGGAAACGAATGAACCTAAGTTTTACGTTATCTATTGTGACGATAATTAGTTATGTTTGATGTAGGTTCATTTTACCTAAATATGCCGACAGGATGCCTTATTTTTAGATTTGTAAACGTGCCTATGGGTAGGTCATTCATTTGTTTGGTAGTGATAACCGTTTAGGTAACTATGCATAATTGAATTACCGTGTAGGTAGGCAGAAATGTAATACATAGGGAGACTAGATTTTATAGTGACTATTTATCGAGTGACATAAATTAGTTGATAAGAAATTTCATCCCTAAATGAGAGAGCTGCTATCAGTTATTACAAATCCATATTATAACGATAATCGTTGAAGACAATACTTCAGTAGGTACTCTCTCAAAGTGATATGAAGTATTGACATTATAAATTAAATAGACGCGGCTCAAAATCAACTTAGTACAAGAAAAAGCCGAATAAAATATATTAAAGACAATTTGTGGTACTCATGAAGCGTGTGCTCTGCGGGGTGCTATCATTAAGGGTTTAATTGGTATGTGTTTCCGAGACCGTATTAATTTAATATATTTAATACTGGTACAATCCAAATATAGACACTTTTTTGTACTGATCGTGCTGACATGTTTTATTGGAGGAAGATCGATACGTGAATGATATTTATTTATTTCTTAGAACAGTTTGAATAAATCACCTGACGGTTCGTCCAGTCGTAAGTCTAAAAGGAAATAGTAATTGAATTGTAGAAACAATCAGTAGATTAGTGTTTTGTCTTCCGAAGTATCAAAACTGAATAGATTCAGCAATTTCCAGCGTCAATTTAACACAGTAAAATGACAACCAAAAACAATAGAAAGATCTTCATTTTAAAATCAATTTAAACTACTTTAATGCACCAGCGACCACATATATGCTATAGGACATGACTACATTGAGGTTTTTAATAAGAAACTGCTTTTATTTCCCTCTTAATATATATTTGAAAGAGATATAACCCTATAAATTTCAATTCAAGTACAAAGTAATTGATAATGTTCATACGATAGCCTTGAATACGTATCGGAAGGTATGTAATTCGAATCCGATGTAACTCAGATTTGACTCATAGTATTTACATATTGATCACGTATGAAGAAGTTCTTTGTGATAGCTTGTATTAAAACCATTACGTAATTACGATACTAAGTACTGGTATGTTTTATATTGCACACGTGATATTTATGTTTTCTCTGTACATATATTTTGATGATTAGATTCTCAAAATTGTTATTAAATTTGTTCTATTCATTTCTTTTGTTTTGTTTGAATGAAAAATTATTTGTGTAAATTTAGGCATGTGTCATATACACATATGAATATACGAATGTCATTATATTGCATTATGTGGTTTTATAAGTATAGGGAGTATGATATATTTCTGTGTTTTAGTGTACCCAGTAGCTTGTCATATGACAGCATTACATCCAATATATAATCTTAAAGAGTTATTTAAATCAAATTAACTTCTAGATAATTCATCGAATAATCTGACCGCGGTGGATCCAGTAAAGTGCAATAAAAAGTCTGTCACAAGTAAGTGACACGTCGTCTTTGACCCAAAACACTTGATATTTGGGATCGCGGTGTATTACTTAAGCGATATATCATCAGCGCGTCCTGCCCTTGCGCCGGTGACTCACCGGTCAAGGATAGCAGTTTAGGAGCTGGGTTGTTGTGCTTTTTACTTAGGGGAATTGTTCGTAAACAACATTGCCGGCTTATCATATGTTGGTGATGAAATTATTTCAACGTTTATAGGGGGTACACTCTTAAGGGCGTAAAAATTATTTATCAGGTAATTATTGAGAATCTGTTTGAATCTGTACTTTTATGTAGTAAAGATCGATTTTTTTTCTTACGATACATAAGCTACTAGAGTAAAAATATTATTACTTAATAAATGGACTGTAATTTCACCCGCGGATAAAAAATAGTAGCCTATATAAAAAATAGTATAACTATTGGTGCTCTGGTTGAGCTATGAAAACAAACATTACAGTAACGGTCATACATAAACACGTTAACTTTTCTATATATATATGAATAAATGACGAAAATCTTTAATCATCATACGATTGTATCACGCTACGCACAGAAGTGTGTCAATTACACCCCCATCGAAATCGCCCATTGTCTGTTGTTCAAGAAAACTTTGGTTAATTTTTCAATTCTCGTAAAATCAATTTATGCGCATGATAATCAATATCAATAAACATAAAACCGCATTGATTTAACGTGGTAGTAACATTATATGGTTATTGAAACTGACGCGTTTTTAATGCGGGGTTTCGGGTGATAGGGAGCTGTACGTAAATCAGTGAGATTGAACGTTGTGAGGGAAATTTGGGGATTTTATGAGCAAAGAGGTTACTTTTCAATCATAATTGAAAACGAGTTTGCAATACTGTGATTATATATAAGTAACTGTTGGCTACGGCTTCGCACATGTTAAATTCGTAGTAGATTAATAGATGTTATTATACATATGAATCTCTTATATCCTCTTAAAGCACTCTATGTATTAAAAAGTCCGTTGTGTAGTTTTAAAGATCTAAGAACACATGTACAATATATTAGCGGGAATATAGTGCTTTCAGCTATGTAGTGTAGTACACAATAAGTCTTTGATTTTTGTAATAGATTTTAATATTAGTGAATTGAAAATATGTTAATGGTTAATAAAATCATATGCAATTTTATGGAAATAAGCGTGAAGTTGATATTACTTATTATATATGAAAAGATGGACAACTACAATGAAAAATACGAAAGAAAACCATTACTCCTTTTGTTTGGAGTATTAGTTATTACAGTTGATTGTTAAATATATGTTGACTACCGGTGTTAAGAGTTCACGCCAGACGTGTTAACAAATTAAGTCGCTTGCTAAGTGTTAAATGTCGACAAACCATCCTTCTCACATAAAACAATTAAAGCTTGTTGGATGCAGTTTGTTTGACGTTAGAGGGTGAATCGTGCGGTGCTATTGATAGACTGATAGCGAGTTGAAACTTATGAAATGATAAGACGAATAAGTATATAGCACTTAGAATTATTTGTAGTGATATTAACGTTTGTGTAATAATTGCGTGATGCTCGCCCCGGCTCCTCCCGGATATCAAGATTCCTGCTTTATCCCAAGGGAACCTTTTATCCGGGATAATAAGTATCCTATCACCCAAGTCAGCTGTTTCCCTGTCTGTATACCGAAGTTCATCAGAATCCGTTCAGTAGTTTCAGCGTGATTGACGGACAAACATCCAAACAAACAAATTTTAGTGCGATTAGTGTGATAGTGTGATTTTAACGGTTCCGTACCTAAATGGGACCCCGTTACTAAGACTTCATTTTTCGCCTGTCTGTCATTGTGGCTCTATGTCTGTCTGACGGACAGGCGTCTGTCTGTCTGTTGGCTGTCTATTCGTTTGTCACTAATCATCTCATAAGCCGTGATAGTTAAAGAGTTGAATTTTTAAGGGATGATGTATATTTTCTTGCCGCTAAAATACCAAACCATAAAATTAATTTAGAGATTAAGCAACGATTGGTACGGTCATAGATTCGATGAGATAGAATTTTTTTACAATTGCTCATTAGCTATTTGTATGAAAAGCCTTAGTGTCGCATATCGCCTTCGACCATTCGCACTTAACCGATTTATTATCATCATTAAAAATCTATCTCTATTTAATTCTATTTTGCTAATAACATTCATGTAATCGACTCAACATAGGTTACTGAAGTAGCACGATAGAATTACACAGAAAGACAGAATTAATAATAACAGACTTTAGACTCGGTAAGATTCTAGAACAAGTAGGTACCATTCATAAAACTAAACGCATTAGCCTGTAAATTAAAATACACTGTTCGTAAAGATTCAATAACTAAGTCCGTTTTCCCATGCTCCGCCCACAGTTATAAGGTTATTGTGTGTGTTTGAAATTATCGATAAGCGAGGGAACCAATCGAATGCGTTGTTTATCGAAACGTCAGATACATTGCAGGAAGTTTGAGGGATTATTTGAAATTATTCCGATACGGAATTGTATGAAAGTTTGAGCATATTAACATGGAGATAGAAATTCGGCGTCATATGTAGTCACTAGCTGTTGTAGCTTCGCCCACGTGGTCAAAATAATTTATTATGTTACAAATTTTAATTCTCTGTTTTCTAGATTATTTGATAATAATGATTTTTTACGCTCCATGAGAGCCAAATTTTAAATATACCTAAAGCAAAGTTGTATTCCAATCAAACAAAGACAAATGTCACTTGTTCCTAGCCCGATCGGTTCAAGTTGAGATTTATACCAAAAATGTGTGGTTGTTTGCACTTTGCTTCCTATTCTCCAGCTAAATGCATTTCGCGTCAAATGATGGTTCCACCTAATTCAACTTATCAAAAGAATATACGCAAATTTAAAATAATATATAAAATCCAGCTGTGTCCCTATTCACTTAACCTCATCCCACGCCGCTATATCGTCGGCTCTAATATGACATTATTTATTGCTTTTGTGTGAGGTGGCCCTTAACTAGAGTCTCCTTTTGTTGTCCAACGTGTATCAGCAAATTTAGATGAAATTCACAAAATTAAAAAAAATTACAAAATTGAAAGGTTTCAAATCAGCATTATAAATCAACAACAGAGAACAGACACAAAACGACGGTAATTTTTGGGTTTATTACCTCAGAACATCTGACTGGGTGAATTGATATTGTTTAATATTTTTGAAAGCTATTTAAATGTGGTTATATTTTGAAAATTTTATTGCATTCGGTGTTTTGTTAAAAATTATATAATATTATTAATCTTCCTTGAATGTATATTTGTCTTTTCAACATAGACGTATGTATTATAACTATGCATATGCATTACAAATTAATTTAGTCTTAAGCGTCATTTATTTACAGTAATGATAAAACAGTAGAATAACTTTTGTGTTGACAAAATGTTCGAAAACAAAAAAAAAAACACAAAATATATAACAACAATAGAACTACCCACACTCACGATAAAAACATTTATAGACAAAATCAATGCTAATTTAATATCAGAGATTTAGCCAATCTTAATCATATGACATAAAAAATAAAAGGTTCTGATTATATTTTATAACCTCGGTTAAATTGGCATATTGGTGATCACGTTTAGTTACCATATATGAAAACTTGCCTTCTATCAATAATTTAGGCAGACCAAAACAAAAGTGATTCATTCTAACTAAGGTGATTTACAGTATTTATAAATAAGGACGACTATTGGGAACATTAATAGAGGCTTTAACTAACTATATACATAAAACACTTTTTGAATTAACAATATGGTAGACGCCTATGTTGACTGCTTTTGATGAAAAATAACAGTTTTTAATAAGTTGGGAGCCTGAGTCATTTGGTAAATGTATAAATATGTATGTAACAGATGAAAAAAACCCTGTTATTAATTGAATTTAAATAATCGTTGTTTACGTGAAAAAACATGAACACATTTAATAACCGTTCTGTAGTCTCATATCAAATCGCGTAAGACACATGTCAGACAGGGAACAACGCAAATCTTTTTAATTAATGACAATGTATCTAAACCGAGGTGTCCATTCAAAGGCGGTTCTTTGATTTATCACAAAAACAGTAATTTAAAACTCGTACCTTTTGCACACACCCACGCGTCACCTACGCATCGAGTTAACAATGTCGAAAAAACTCGCTCCGTGATTTGAATTTGCTCAGAACATTGTTTAATTTGAATGATATAAGGTAATTGCTGTCACATGTTTTTTCCTTGGATGCATGAGTTAAATATGTAGTAGGTACTATGAGTTATTTACCGGAGTTTGTGGTACCTACTGGATAGAAATGGTCTAATGTTCAAACATTCATATTCAAATATAAAGTCATGTTTTAAACGAATAAAATAGACTGTCTTCAACATAAAAGTAAAGCTCTAGTTTGTATAATACCTATTATTGATTGTCCATTTATCAGGCCAATGTCGCCTATAATTATTTGAACGTATTTCTCTTGAAGTCCTCTTAATTGTTATTGTAACTGTCATTACTTGTATAAATTGCTTTGTAAAATTTTAGGCTCACCTTGTAACAAAAACCTAAACGACTGGGGCTGTTTCCATGAATGGGAATACTTGGCAATAAATAATAATAGTTGCACTTGAAAAGGTATTTGACAAAAATTATGTCGGCTTTGAAGCAGAACCTATTAAAATCCATTAAATAAAAACGATATATGTTCAGGAGATATATAGAGCAGTGGCCACTACCTAAGCGTTTAGACGATAAGGCTCGAGGATAACCACAGAGCATTTAAAAGAGATTTCTACGAATATAATTATCGTGTCTACGATCGCGATATGAATCATCGTTTGTATGATACAAACAGAGCAAAGCGATCATGCGAGATGAATACGATATAATACTACAATGGATCGCGATCGTATCAAACAGTTTTGTCTCGAGCTGGACTACTGAATGTTTGCTTGGCGCTTGCACTGTCGCAATTATTAAAAGTGTGTAACTCGATCGTGCAGATAAGTATCGATAAGCCAATATGAAGTTGGCGCTAATTTTTTAAGATGCCTTTGTTTCATACCAACGCGTAGCATTATTAAACCGAATTAGTATTGTGTTCGGGGACAAATATTATTTTTAAACCATTTGTAACGAATCCTAATACTGAGACAGTATACTCAAACATTTTAAGCAGATTTTTAAGATTTATCATTTCAATGCAGTAAAATATAGCATTACATGCAGCATGTAATATTATAAATTATGAATACCAGATCCTTAATCTTAGGTTAGCATTTAATCAATGTCACCTATGACCATCTTTACCCAGTCTATAATGCCAATGCATCCACGTCTTTTAACGAGAATTACTCAACAATGCCGAGTCATATACTACGCAAACACAAGGTCACTTATCAGAAAGGTAACAGTCTACGCGACCGCTCCACAAATATTGACCGCCGTCTTCCGGGCACACATCCTTTGAGTTGTGTTCTTTGTGACGACTGGGTATTTCGATTTTGTTATCTTTTCAATTGGTGTCTTGACGGTTGGGGCCGTTTGGTTCTGGGTGGCTGGCGAACTGGTGTGTTGCAACTTGTTTGATCATATTTTAGAACTAATTATGCGATGACTCGCTAAGACTTAGACAGTATCCTACCGTTAAATACCTAAACGTATTATGTATTAAGCATTATTGTTTTGTGGTACAAAATTGGATTAGTTTTGGTCGTTTCAATTTATCAATCAGTAAAGATTAAAACAAAATCAAATTAAATATTAACTTTTTGCCTTTGAATTCAAATTTATGATTAAGAATTTAGGATAAGGATGTTTAACCTTGATTAAGATTGGTATGTCTATGGACAGACCTTAATAATTTGATAATTAAAATTTTGTGTTTCGTACAGTGAGTGGGGGAGCCGGAGGCCCGTTTCCTTTTCCTGACCCTTCCCAGTCCATTCTTTCTTACCAGTCATCTAGCCTTTCCTTATCTCTTACCCCTTAAATTATTTATTAATTATTATCGCGGATATTATCGCGCTGCAGGAGACTTGGCTGATGCCATATGACTTAGGTTTCGTGAATGAAATACATAAAGATTTTGGAGGTTCAGCCAAATCTTCGGTAGACACATCCACCACGCTTCTACGCGGTAGACCATATGGCGGCATTGCTATCATGTGGCGTACGAACCTGTTTTCTGAGGTTGAAATTATATCCTGTGACAGTGATCGCGTAATGGCCCTGCGTCTAGGTAGGGGTGATAGGTCCATTTTGGTCTTTTCTGTCTATATGCCTACGGACTGTGAAGATAATTTACCGGTGTTTACTCAATGTCTGGCATTAATTACAACGATAATTGAGGCCTCTTATACTGAATGTGTGTTTGTATGTGGAGATTTTAATGCGCACCCTGACTCACGATTTGGTAAAGAAATGTTAGA
>NC_052119.1:3772564-3793782 GCF_012273895.1 Zerene cesonia
ACAGGGAACTCCCCCGGGAGAACTAAGGACCGCGGGGGCGCTACTCCCCGTCACCTCGCCACAAGGTGCCCTGCGGGCATTATTATTATTATTATTATTATTATTATAAAAGCGGGTAGCGCAAGCGCAAAGGCACTACCTCTGCGAATGTTTATGGGCGGTCGTGATTGCTTACCATCAGGCGAACCACCAGCTCAGTTGCTCGCTATGTCATAAAAAAAGCTTAATTTGAGTACCTACCTAGGTATATGATTAAAAATTGTTGTAAATTTTAGAAGGCTTGAGGGAAACTTGTTCAATTTTACGATATCAAAATGCCTTAACCCCCCTTTAGTCTCCGTATTGTCATTAAAGATGTTTCCTTATAGATTTTCGAAAAGCCCATTATAATTTAATTATAATTCTTCAAAAACGAATCACGGAGCCACAAATCCCTCTAAAGCGTGTTCCCAGCTGAACGCACAGATAAAGGCACCCGTTCACCAAGAGGGCAGTGAAAGCGATTTTATCGCGGCACTTTATCTTGCTCGCGTGCGATCCGGCGATTGTCGCAAAGACGCCGCGTGGTTTGTACTCGCCGCGTCTGTACATGCCTTTATCCTACGAGAAAATGTTTTATGTGCACGCGCCGCTTATCTAGCTTCGTTTTAGACGTTATGAAAATAATAAATAGGTGAATCGCATGTTTGCTGGGAGGTCAGTTGTTTTAGCAGTTTCTATGGGTGTGATGTTAGGAGGAAATAATAATAAGTTATGACTGAGAAGGTGTTAAATCTTTCTGTCATTTCTCAGGTTCATTTCTTAAGGATCATGAAAGTATTTCGAATGAAACTAACTGCGAATGCTCATAAATGGAAAGAGAGGCTACAATTTCCTTACATGTGTATTATAATTTATTTTAATACGATGAAATCAATTTATAAATTCGTTTGATATTTAATTCGACTTATTCGTTGCTAGTTAAATGAATCCACAATGCAAGTATTTTAAGATATTTAGCTCACAAGAAACAGGTGTGAAAAATAATGTTTCAATACTTGCTAATAGTAATTATATTTCAAACAGTATGTTCCACATATTGTCTACAAATAATAACCAGCAGGGTGGTCCCACGCACGGCAGTACCACCCGGCTACTGCTAACTATTTATTAGCTAGCATAACGCCCACTGCTTTACTTGTATTTCGTTTTAACACAACCTTTTTTAGGGTACAAGATAATAGTAACATAAAGAGGATGGCAAAGGTTATTTTAGTTTGAAAATCGCAATTTTTATAATATTTGTGTATATTCTTGATCTTAATTTATTATTAAATAAGTTGGCTGCATGTATAACTACGAAATATTACACCAAATACCTACTACAAAGGTAACGCTGACTGTCTCTTCTTTACGTATAAACAACTGAATTAATGTCGTTTATTTTGTAACAAAGGCGGTTTTAAATTTGATTAATAAATAGGTAAAACTTCTAAAGGTTTTTTTTTTGTGAAATCCCAGGGGATAAGCAATTGTCCTTTATTAGACGGTCGAAACCGTGGGCGAAAAGATAGTACATAATAATAATCACATTTTTATCATATTTTTTGTAACAATCAAAACGTGAATATAGACTACACTATTAATAATAATAGTAATAGTAATAGCATTTAAAAATCATGAAATCATTAATTCATTTACATTTAATGTGTCAATTTGTACGATACAGACGATTTGTATAACAAGTCAACACACAGAAGAGTCTACACTTGCCTTGTAAAGTAGGTACCTAACTGAATCACTCAAGATCGCTCGCCAAAAAGTAAAATATTTGCATTACACACAATGAAACGGAGCTTTGAATCAGAACCCGCGTGTCTCGGACACTGCGTGACACTGCTCTATTTACGACCAGACATATTAACACAGTGCTACCTATAATATGGCTCGATAGTGGATGGATTTTAGAAAAGTATGATTTGCGTAATGATTGTGGATTTTATTTTGAGACGTTTAAGGCTTACAGTGTTTTTAATAAATTGTAAGTGTTGTTTCGGTTGGGTTTTACGAATTAAATTAAATATGAGAATAATTAACTAGGTTGTTTTAAATAAACATAAATATAGAATAGAAAACTCAATGTTATAACAACTTTCTTAATTGGGTATTAAGCACTAGATTTTCTTACTGTAGGGGAAACATTTCCCTTGCGCTTATTTTTTCTATGGAGATTTATTTTCAAAATAAAAAATAAAATAAATAAAAATAAAATAAAAAATCTATTTTTTAAAGCACACCACTACAACTGCTATCTATAACTATATTCATAATTTGATTCTATATTTAACATTTGAAATTATTTAATTTTACAATTTCATTCCAAAAAATTCATAACAATTAGTGGGATCATACCTCGTCGCGTATTACACCAAAGCTCGAATGCACATAGCATTGCGCTGTTGTCCGAGCTATTAACGACCTGACTTATATGCCCTTACCAGAGCCTCCGGGCGGCCGCTCATTGTGAATAATTATACGATGCCCTCACACACGACTCGTGTCATAGCGCACGTGAAGTATGCAATTGTTGATGCAACGATGTGCAAGTGACTTTATTTCTTATTCTAATAGATAAAAAACAAAAATTATTGACGCTCATTTCGTGTAATTTTTTTTCGTATGGCGCAATTTTTATATCTCTTATTAATATTATAAATGCTAAAGTTTGTGAGGATGTGCGTATGTTTGTAATTCTTTCACGCAAAAACCACTGAACCGATTGCAATGAAATTTGGTAAGTAGATAGCTGGACAACTGGAATAGCACATAGGCAACTTTTTATCCCGATATTCCTACGGGATACGGACTTACGCGGGTGAAACCGCGGGGCGCAGCTAGTCTTTTATAGTTTGTGGTCTGTTGCGGTTCTTCATCAGTTGTTTCAGTATCCGACTTAAATTATAGCCTATATGTTGCCCAGGCTTAATAACTGTATAACAAAAATTTTCGTTCAAATCTGTTAAGTAGTTCCGGCTAGCTTGTACAAACAAACGGACGCATTTTTTTTGGATTCGAGATATTCTAAAAGTTGTAATTTATGCTCTAATTTGAATATTCCAGTAAGGTACAAACTAATATCCGCAAATAGGTTAAATAGAAAACTCGTTATGATATAATTCGCATATTGCTTAACAAAAAACTAATTTACCTCAGTTGTTTTTATCGATTATGTTTTTGAAATAAATACCATTTACTTTAAGAAGTTCGTATATGTACAGTCGTTATTCAAATAACAAAAATCACGTCACAAAAGTATAAGTATTTGTTATTGAATTAACAAGCTACTCAGGTACTGTCTCAAACCAGTATTCGCTTTAAGAAGCGGAATCTAGCTCTCATGTAAAAAGCTGTCAAAACGTTACGGTGCCCTATAAAATTTAATTTCGTTTGTGTTTAAAGAAATTCAGCGCTCGACGCTTTCAAAGCGGCCGCAATTGTGCTTTGGACAAAATTAGCGTGGAATTAAAGTCTTGATATTTTTATGGTCGTGCTAAAAATCAATTGCCATAAAATTCGCACCTCACGTCTGTTGAGAGGGGCGGGAGGGGGGTAACGACCTATTGAGTCGGATAAAGATGTTGTTGAAAAAACTTCAATGAGAGACTTTTCGCCATTGTGGTGGCTACAATGGGTTGTTAGACGTTAAGGAGGCTGCAGATTACTGCAAACAGATCGGTGGCGAAATAAGTGGTTTTGATACTTTTTTAAAGAATAGGTACTTATTTTATGTTTGATTACTTTTTAAAAATTTTTAAATACCAATATTTAAATTTAGTACAGTAGTCTTTCCAGTATATCTTAAATACATTAAAAGATGTAAAAACGCGAATTCGTATTGAAATAGAAACTAGATTTTGCAAAAATGCATCCCAGAAAATTCACGTTCGCTAAAAATTCCTAAAATCGTGAGTCGTTTATTAAAATTTACACCAGAAGTGACACTAGCAAGCGTAAAATCCGCTTAATGAAACTCGCGCTAAAATGGGAATATTCGACAAAAACGCAAGAGTGAAGCGTCGACGCGGCACGTGTTAGCGCTAAAAACGCTTGACGCGCCACCACGCGCTGCCGAAAGGAAAACATATCGGGGAAGTGAAAAAACGAGACACGGAATTGCGGACTTTGAAAACCGCAAGTCGATTTATGGCCTTGCTAGATTTAAGTGTTGAGGTGTGAAAGAATTTAAGCTGTGAGTAATGAGTGGGACTTTTTACATGTTATCTATTGATACTTTTGAATCATCATCATCAGTCCATATATATTCCCACTGCTGGGACACAGACCTCCTATGAGGGTTCAGGCCATAATCTACCACGCTGGCCAAGTGCGGGTTGGCAGATGTCACATGTCGTCGAACTTTTTGATTCTTGGACATGCCGGTTTCCTCACGATGTTTTCCTTCACCGTTACTTTACTTTGGAATAAAACCCTAGAAAGATGTGCGCAACTTCACTAAATAAATATCAGAAAACAACAGTAAAAATCGGTGAAGGAGAGAATCGTGAAACCGGCATGTCGAAGAATCGAAAGTTCGACGGCATGCGAGATCTACCAATCCGCATTTGGCCAAGGTGGTGGATTATGGCTTCTGCTCTCATACGAGGTCGGTGTTACGTATCCCTGCAGTGGGAACATATATGACCTGGCGATGATGATGGTATAAATGACAATACGGTTTGAAAAAAATAATTAACCATTAATTTTAATACGTTCTTTACGTTAAGTTTTGATACATTTTAACGTTTTTGACAATCTTTAAGTCAATATAATTTTCTCTTACTAGTTTTGTATAATTAGTAGATACAGAAAACTGCAGTGTTAGATTACATAAATTTAACATAAAACACCATTATGGCTTTTCCAACGGTATCCTAGAGGTTCAATACAAATAGTCCACAGCATGTCACAGGACCAGTCTTATAGTGTGGCCACACGGAGCGAGCGAATCCACCCATTAAGTTCTCTTCATTCCCCACGATGAACACGTCATGATTGTGCTGTAATTTTTCGCAGGCGCTAAGAGCTTGAGTACTACTCGTTGGCTCAGTGTCGACGGACTATTAGGGTGCGTGCACACGCTCCCGATCCGCGCTCCCACGCTGTCGCGCGACAAAAACTAGCCTCATTAGAATGCGGCGCGCGACACACGCGGCAGAAACGCGCGGCGCTCGTTGCGTACGTTACTCCACTTTTTGGTTGTTCCCCGGTACCTCTTTTTCACCTAATTCGACTTTGTAAATGAAAATCCCGATAATTTTGCCTTCATTTCATAATTATTTAAGACTTATCAATATTTAAGAGCTTAATTTTTTACACGAAAGATGCGGGGATTAATGATATTCGATGTAAGGCGTTCCCTTTAATACGCTATTCAATGTTGCTTGTTTATTTTTATGGAACTAATTTTAATGATGATGAATTCAATCATGACCGTAGTAAAAATATGTTCTCAAATTTCATGAATATTATTTGCGAGTTGTACGGCAAAACTTCTAGAAGAACAGGAACGATATTTAACACTATTGGCATGTTATGATCATATCTTAAATATAACTGATGAGTGTGATATATTTGCTTAGTCGAATATTATACTACAATAGAATATCTCAAACTCTCGTTACGTGTACAATCGTATGCTAAACGTTTAATGTACTATCTAGACCAGACACTAAAGAGACAGTATCCATAGAATATGTTTCAAACGGATGCTACGCTTAATAATAGTAATAAAGCTAGCGGTCAGTAGCGCACGTCCGGTAGTGTGACAGGAGACCAGGGGGCGCCACTGTTCGCGGAATCGATCTCGCTTGGGAATTGGTTTATAGTGGACTTTAAACTAGCTCAATAATGCGTTCCGGTGAGAATGCATTTCCTGGTGGCTTGATTTTTTTGAACGCGCCTAGTGTTTGTTCTAATATAACTGTCGTTATATATAAGCGGATTTCGGAAGCTATGTTATGCTTAATATTCACCGCGTATTTTTTTGTTTTAGATTCGTATGTGACATAGAAATCTTATTTAGGAAAGGATGGAATTGTTGTCAGAGATAAGCGAATGATGATGATATAAAAAATTATCAAATTAACAAAACATTTAAATTTATGAATATTGAATAACAGATATACATAAGACGTAGGACAGTTTACTAAGCTTAGTAATTGATCCACTTTTAAATCTGTTAAAAATTATTCAATATGATTTTACGAATTACGTATAATGTTTATTGTTTATGACATGTCAGTTTCTGTATCATCAATGTATATAAATATATCAAGTTATTTAACAGGGCTTTTAACGAGCTTTAATTATTACCTATCTGTGACTTAGTGATTAGTTATTGCCATGCAATTACACACAGGTATCGTACAGGGTATGTTTACCGGGAAATCGTTTGGTATTTTACTCCACAGCCAAGATTTAATTAGCAAAACTGGACGTCAATAATCCGAGATGTCTGCATTTAATGTGAGAAAACTGAGCTCTGGTCAACTGATGACACTTCCACGTACACTCATAGAGTAATCATATAGATATGGCCTGTAGACTTTGTACCCTGCTGTTTAGTCTGTCGATGAAATTCATATAAATATGTTAACAACGATACATTAATTAAATTAGTATAATTAATTTTAATGTTTTTATCAGGTTATTAATTCTGTACGTTTATCTTCTAATGAGCTTAAGAGCTTAAGTTAAAAAGATCTAATAAAATGCTTCAACAAAATTGTTAGGTTAATTAATGCTCGACGCATAAAATGTATTATTTTAAGTTGAATCTCTCTGTGTGTGCTCTCTCTCTGTGATGTATTCCCTAACGGAATCGTTTGAAGATGCCTAGTTATTGAGGTGATCTTACTTTCGTATTTCACAACTCCTTTAATATGAATATCAGGGCTTGGCAAGTAAATTTAATTAACAAGACTTCACTAAATCAAATTTAAAATTTAAATTAACTTGTCTAGTGGTCCGACAGTACAAAATGCGGGGGATATTTAAATCTTAATTTAATTAGTTACAATAACTAATATATCAGTTTTATTAGCGGCAATCTGCTCGTTGTGGTACTAAGTAGCCCCGACCTATCTCCATGAAGACATTTATATTTTGCTATTTTACAATGCTGCAGCGTGCGCTTCCTACTATCCCCACTAAATTATAAAAAAATCAGATTCGAATTAAGAACATCTGCGGTTTCGGAAACGTCAAAAAACAGTATCTGTTACAGAAACAATCTTTGAGGCAACCCGTTCGTAAAGAGCATTCCCGCGCGTGCACGTTTTTGCGCCACGGCCGCAGCGATGACTCAAATATTTACGTTTATTTATTATCTGTCTCAAAATCACCGCAACCCACTTAGTTCCAGATATCCGTTAACAATCGGGTCCTTTGAACGTTACACGAACAAATTGTAATGTAGAAAAGCATTATTGCTTTGTAGGTAAATGAGGTTATGGTTTTATATTGTCGTTTCTCGTTTGATTAAGGCTGAGCGTAGTTGAGGCGTGAGGCAATGTAAAATGCGCCGGTGACATTTTGTGAGCTTCTTTATTGCTTTATGTATTTCTATTGAAAATTTTTATAAAGTGAATCTAGTAAAATTATTTACTTCTTTTCCTCTAAATAGTAGTTAAACAAAATATGAAATCATGAGAATTAATTAAAATCATACAAGACGAGAAAATCAATTTAAAGGTATAAGACACTTTCTGTAATGCAGGTATAAAAATATGAGATTCTGGAAGAACAATAGAATATGATCAAAATACAGGTTTTTCTCGACTAGAATATACCAGAATCTTACACATTTCACTAATTGTGTGTGTGCTTCTTGTAATACTAAGAACTAAAACATAATATTATTCTTCTTAATTAATACGAGTATAATTTTGTATGCCCTGTCATTCCTTAGCAGCATTAAAATTTCAGTTAAAAATAAAAGCGGCATGTCAACAACAAAACAACGTGGGCTTAATGGAAAATGACATCGCATTTACATAAAAAATAGGTACCATAAACTGTTGCGGAAACAGCACAGAACAATGGTAAAACCGAATATACAATGTACACAATAAAATAATCAGACTACAATCGTGCTTCGCGTTTGTTATGATCGCTTTTTTACGAGATCCCTTTGCTATCTCCCGATGCTCACTGTGCGAAGATAATGTACCGTCCGCAACGATGACGAATGGCCAAATGTATGGAATTTTTAAGAATTTAATTAATATCTTTAGACCATTTTTGTCCCTCTTCAGCGCAGTATGCGCATGAGGGTTTAGCGGATCAAATTTATAAATCTACTTTTTATACCAAAAACTTTTGACAATCCTTAAAAAAAATGTTATAAAAATTAGCTTGTTTGTCTCTTGAGTCTTTATTTCTGCCGCTTGTCTGTTAATTAAGTACTTAAAGCTATCTACAGTAACTTAACTTGGTGATATACGCACATGTACGAATATATGTGATAAAAAGCGCATGGTCAGTATATTTCTATTTAAAGTTCGTATAAATTATGATGTCATTGCAATTCGCTGAAATCAATTCCTTTTTCCCCTAACGCGCTGTTGCAACCCGATTTATGTCAAAGAAGGACAATGTCACATAATTTGTTTTTATTCTATTGTAACGCAGCATTATATTTGAAAAAATATAATAAATGAAATTTATATTTTCATGCGTTACTGTTAGTTTTTCAGGGACTTCTCCATTAATACATTATCATATCCTATATACCAAGGGTCAAGTTACGTCCCTTTAATTGAACATTTTTTCTGCTATCCGTACAAATTAATTGAAACCGCATTAACGTGGGCCTGTGTCGTGCTCGGCTCGACCTGCCCCTGCTCACGGCGAAATCAAACTTACTTTAAATTATGTAATTATTACTTATTGATAAACAAATGTACTGCATATTAAGTGTTCTCCTTATTTATGTGCAATGCATAAAGGGATAATTATATAGTAGCCATCACTGCGAAGTTTATTATATAGTCGATAACATTAATTTAAAATAAAATTATTTGCGAATTAAAGAAACTTATAGTCATCATGTTTTAGTTCACTTCTGTTGACGAAATGTAGTGGAAATCCCATAATTATTGGAAATTCCAAAGAATCAGATTTGATGATATTTTAATGATAATAAAATTGCGCTTAATCTACCGTAAAAATTCTTAAGTATATTCGAAAATCCTACGCTGACTTAAAATCTAAAGATACATATTTATATTTTACGTTCTCAATATTTAAATAGCCATTACTATAAAATATAGAAAAACTAGCTGCGCCCCGCAGTTTCACCCGCGTAAGTGTGTATCCCGTAGGAATATCGGGATACATACAGGCAATATGTTATTCCAGTTGTCCAGCTGTCTACGTACCAAATTTCATTGCAATCGGTTCAGTAGTTTTTGTATGAAAGATCAACAAACACACACATGTTAGATTATTAGTTTTGCAAAGTCTAATAAATAACATTTAAACTTTTGTTATTTTCTTTTTTATTTTAACCAAGCACGATATTTTGGGCAATTATTAAAACATTCTATAAAAACGAGTGAAAGTGAAAGATCTGATAACGTCTACGCTAAAATCTTTGTTATCCGCTGCATGTCGCAGAGCGCCACGTATAAATATCAATTACAGGACTTAATTCGGCACCGAGCAAATATCTTACGGTTGGTATAAGTCGAAGGAGATAGTTTTAAAAGCTTATGAAAAGTAAAAAAAAAATGTTTAGGGCGATTATTTGATGGTATACATATATGTATTATAAATATACTTAATTGGTATAAAACCATTAGTATTTTTTATTTTAAATTTCAATTAAGCAAATAATACATTAGGTTTATTGATATATCGACAACTGCTACGAAAATATCTGCTATTTTTTTTCTTTATTATTTATGGAATTATTTATGGAATAAAGGGCTAATATAATTAGTTAAACGCTAAATAAATGAAAAAATTATCACTCTGTTCCAGAAATACGTATCTATTCATAGGAGACGCAAAGAGTAACCCAAATATTTTAAACAAATCGCTTTCGTCTTCGACTTGTCGCAGATACGTCGGAACAATTCCTTGAAAGCTCAGTTTTGTTACAATTAATGATTTTAATTAAGCAAAAATGAAATACCTGGCAGAAATTCGGCTAATGAACACCGTCAGGCGTGGCGCGCTCGACCTGTGCGGTTGACGTTTCATTTTGGCGTTTGGGGTGCTGATAACGATTGTAAATTAAATTAAATTCATGTTATGTACGCCTTTAAACTTCATTAAGTTTAACATAAATGTCGAAATTCAATTTTTGAAATACTTTTTTTTATTGGTCGATAGAGAAGCGCTTCATGATATCGCCTTCTAAGCTAAGATGAGAGAGATGTGGCCTGAGGTGGGGCGCCTTTCCCTGCAAGGTCACCGTTCAAATCTTGAATTAGATATACAGTTTCTTGAACTGAAGATTGAATACTGTAATAGTAATACTATAAAAAGTGAAATGAAATTTGTGTAAATTTTGATTCAATCCTTTTTTTATATTCTCGTGTCATCTAGTAAATACATATACAATCACATGTATTTACTTCTACTCTATTCAGAAATTCAGTTTACGTATTTAAGTTCTATTAATATTTTGATACTTTACTAATAGTATAAAACAAATGCGAACGTTTAGATGAATGTTTATTAGTCAATCGCCTCAGAAATGGATCTGAATTCAGTAAGCCGCAAGCAAAACCTGTAACTAAAATCAAGCTATCCATAAACAGAGCAAATACCATACATCATCTAAACATAATTTATTATGATTAGAAAACGCTAAATAAAATACGTTCCGATTTGCCTTCTAGTGTAACATTAATAGGTTCACTGGATATCTTGCTGTCATCTTGCTAGATTGGCTCGGGAATCGATCCAGCGATCTACTGGTACCGAGAATAATTCGGTTGGTGTGAGGGGTCACGGATTTTTAGTAGATCGGTTTAGCGCGTGCTCGCCAGCGGCGGGGTGCTGTGCATCATGAGAACTTGGTATCGATTATCGGTGTGTTTGTTGTCATTTCTTAAATTTGGGTTTGAACAATTTGACGGTGATTAAGTTGAATGATTGTATTTTTTTGTTTTTTTTTTTATTAATGTTTAACTTGCTTTTTATGTGTATGGTTAATTTATAATGATTGAAAACAGACATCAATGATGGTACCTAATATGTATATAAGAAAAAAAATTGGCATTCTTTGGTACTTCTTTGTACCTACTGTTTATGAATGTTAATGAGAAGGAACATATAAATCTTTGTCAATAAGTTTGTTCTTGGTCCTTGAGATTCATGAAATTAATATACCTAGATATTCTTCTTTGAAGAAGATTCTGAAAAACCTATCGAAATTAAATAATAATTTTCATTTTTTATAATGTTATATATTTTTTTGTAAAATATCGTAACATTCAACTCGTTAAACTGCTTATAATAAAAGAAAATGTGAACAATATTCGTTCTTTTTCACAAACCATCGACAACGTACACATCACTAGCCTGTCGGTGGTGAAGCGCGTAAATCGGTGCGCGTGACGCTTCGGGGTGAGGTGCGCTCGTAATTCGCGTCGGATCGCCCCCTCACTATTTAACGCTAGTGTTGTACTTATCGACTACTCCCTCTAATTGGCGTTAATCGAAGCTGTTTTGTTACTTGCATAGTGAATCTGAAAAGAAGATGACTTTTTTTTTCAAAAATAAAAAACAAAAAAATTGAAAAATTTTAAAATATAAATACACAAATGAACTTGCACTCCAATATTACATATTTTTTTAGGATTACTTTCGAATCATCAAATTACATGATATAATAACTTATTAACATTATATTATACTAGCTGTGCCCCGCGGTTTCACCCGCGTAAGTCCGTATCCCGTAGGAATATCGGAATAAAAAGCCTATATGTTATTCCAGTTATCCAGCTGTCTACGTACCAAATTTCATTGCAATTGGTTCAGTAGTTTTTACGTGAAAGAGTAACAAACATCCATACATCCATACTTACAAACTTTCGCATTTATAATATTAATAGGATTTAATACCGTCATATATAATAAAAAAATAAATTTGTACGGAATCTTTAATGCGCATGTCCGACTAGCACTCTTGGCCGTTTTTTTTATCGGATTTTTTTTTCAGTTCCGATTTTTTTCCACTAAAGATCGATATTCTTCATATTCAATACTACTACAACTTACTACTTACTGCTTACTGGGTTGCTACTTTAAAAACAAAAAAAAAACCTCCGTATTTTAATTTTGACGATTCGCCCATTCGTTCTTGCACAATCATTATAAATAAACTTTATTACCAAAGTAAACTACAATGGCTTATTTCCAAGCGTGCTCCGTCCGGCACGCCTTTGCAACGCCCTTTGGAAAAAATAAACTCTGCATATGATTATAGCGAGCAATATCCGAAAAGATTACCATCTTATCTCGCCATCGGACATGAGCGCATCGGAGCCGCTTCATAGCTAACGATTGGTTATCGTGCGACGTTTTATCGTGCACCGTGTGTTGTAAAGTGCTGTGTAGACGAGGAAAAATTTAACTTCTAAATAGGATGATTTTTATTACAAACGTATCTTAACTAATCATGAAAAGAGATCTACTAATCATTTTAAATATTAAAAAAATGATTAGATACACAGAAATGTGATAAAAACGAAAATAAGTGTTAATAGAAAAATAGGTAAAATAAAAAGTTAATAGCAATACAGTTTTAAAAAATATTCAAACAGTCAATCACTGTTATACACAATCTAATCTAGATTTGTGTAAAGTATAAAATAGGACATAAAACTTGTAGTATAAAAACAAAGTTCGAATGAATCTAAACATATTTCGTATAAATTAAACATCCTCTATAACATTTATTTCTACAAACAAATGAATAATTGTAACAATTGAATGTCGTTCGTTGTAAGGGTCACCTTATTAATGCCTGTCTTTGTAATCTGTCTTGAGAAATCCCGTATTGTGTCCACTTTCTACGCGTTTGCGAAACTTTTGGCGGCCTATACGTTCGGAAATTAAAAAGTAAACAAAAATTTCCCTCGTTGAATCGCTGAGACTTTGAATTATTTAGTATTGGGATCATGTATGATATTTTCCGATGTTATGAATTATATTTTTATGCAGTGGGGAAAGCTTTTTAAGAGGATAGAATTTATATCTCAGCACGCTTGTTGTTTTTTTTAGAAATTGATGACATCTTTTGTGAAACAGAATATGTATAATTTTTTTTTTTAAATACATTGAAACAATGTTTTCTTGTTAAACAAAGTCGTTAAATTATAGCAAAACCATTTCAGTTCCTTGTTCATACTTGATCAAAACCGTCTAAAATTATATAAATTTCCTATTCAGTAGATACTTATGTTGGCGTCTAATATAAAATGACCCAATATAAAACAGTTCCACGAACTAGGATACAGAGCTCAATGCAACAATGCCGCAGTGTTTAATATGCACTTAGATTCCTATAATTGTCCAAGAACAATGGATCACGTTTAAAGGCGCGTAAAAATCTTTTAACGATATTGTCCCGTTCAATTAAGAAGGAACGAACGCGAAGATATTTTCTTTAAGAATTTCGCGCGGCTACCCTTGGTCTTGTCAATAAACTCCATATAAATTGCCTTAACCAAGCAGAATTTGAATATAATAGCGTGGCTCCTATGTTTTGCTTTTTAGCCCCTTCAGTTGAAGTCCGCAATAGCTGACCGATTATATTGTAAGCAAATTATCTGCTCGGATCTGGAAAGCGGTCTGTTTGATTGTTTTTTGATGAAAATTATTATATTGAGATTTGTGATGTAAAACAAATGGAGATGCTAGATTGCATCTATTTTCTCGGCGATGCTAGCGATGTCTTGTCTGAACAATATATTCATTGCTTTATTTATAGAGGTGATAGCAACAGTAAAAATCGTAGAGATTTTCAAAGTGATTGTTTTTTAATCGATGTTACCAAAAACGAACGAGGTTTCGATGGGTTTGTTTCCGTGGGTTTTCAACAGATTGGCGTGATTCTTTTTGCGTTTGATAGGAAATTGTTGTCATTTAGTTTCATGTCGCTGCTCTTTTTTATAGAAAATAATTATCAAAATATTTCTTGGTGTTAGACGTCTTCCTAAATTTTTAAAGGTAAAAATAAAATTTTTGTAATATTTTATATACATATTAAAATTTAATATAATAGGAGTCCTTTTAAAATTGTTGTAAAAGTAAGAATTGTATGGTATTAATGTTAAGTAATTTATCGGGAATTTGTTTCCGTTATCCTATTAGACATGTTATCATAAATATATCATTCAATATATTAGCTTTTTGTCACTTAATGTGGAGATTAAAAGTTAAAAAAAACACATTTTGTTATTTTGAACGAATAAAATATAAATATTTTAATCGTAAAATAAACCTACTACGTGATAAATTTTGCATGAATGACTTAAATATTAAAATACCCTATGTCCATTTAAGATAAAAAATAAGTGGCTCATTATATCATACACAGTTTACTCAAGATCAAGTATTTTAATTGCAAAAACGTACATAATAAAAGCACATGTCAACATTAATTTCTGAAACTGATAACTTATTGACAAACCTTAAACCCGCTCTGAAAGCGCGTTAACAAATAAATATTTATATATTTAAAGAAATAATAAAATTAATGTTTAATTGGTGTGACAAAAGCCTGATTTACATGTTCTCACAGAAAAACTTCGACGCAATTAAAGTTTCAAAAGTTCAATTAAAACGGTAGTCGACAGGATTTGCGCAAGCGTCGTGTAATTAACCAAGTTTACGTAATTCGATGGCGTCTGATAATGCACAGGACATTTCACTGACAGTGAATGTAAGACTAATTAATATTATTATTAGGACAATTGACGATTTAGGGAGGCAAGGCAGACTTCTGAATTGTTGGCTTAAATTCAGTGTAAACATAATACTTAATTTACATATGCAGCGGTGCGTCAGTCTATTATGTATTTTGATAGTTTATTATTATGCCTTTTACGTGATTGTTTCTATAAAAATGCAATACAATCATACGATACAGTAAAATCTGGAGGTCTTCAAGAGAAGAGCGAACAGGCACCTTCTGGGGAAGCACGCTCCATCTTAGACCACATCTCAGCTTACCATCAGGCGAGATCGTGGTCAAGCGCTTCCCTATCATGAATAAAAAAAAAAAATCCTGAAATACTCATAGAACCGTAATCAGTACGATTAGTAGGTCATCGATAGTTTCAAAATGTTGATCACAGCTTTGCTATATTGATTCTTGTAACATAAGGTATATAAATAAATACATTCGTCGAAAAAATTGTAATCAAATTTGTCCAAATATGCGTGCTAAATGTTTACAGGGGTTATTTACAGACTATCTTGTTTATCAACCGAATAAAACAGCAATCAAATTATTTAGTATGTTATATTAAAGCTTGTTTGAGTAGTCTATAAATGTGTTTTAATTATATCTTTCGATCTTTATTAGTTTACACGAATCGAATTGTAACTTAAGATAAATATCAGTTGAGGTTTTTGAAAATTGTTTACTTTTATTAATCTGTATCAATACTTTTTGCAAGATACGTAATATCGAAGGTTTTATTCTTTCATTATTGTCATAGTGCTTTTAAATAGTCTTTTTTCTATTTGGGTTCAACATAGAGTCATTATTTTTGCAAGTAAATAAGTGTATCGAAGTCTCAATTAAGTTATAAATTACTAGTTATAAACTACTAGTTTCTCCCGCGTAAGTAACCAAATTTTATTGCAATCGGTTCAGTAGTTTTTGTGTGAAAGAGTAGCAGACATACACACATCCTTACAAACTTTTTATAATATTAGTAGGATTATATGTGTACAATTATGTTTTATATTTCATCATATTTGGTGATCAATCTCAAAATAACATATTCATTAAAATGTTGAACTTCTCTCGCTTTTAATTAAAACAAACATTGGTTGTTATAGAAAGATATGAAAAATAATTTGTTTTCAACATTTTTTTATAACATGCGTGGGCAATAGTGTCGTTTCTCTCCACTATTTTTGCAATAAGTACAACACTTGTATACGTAAAACTTTATTTGTATCTGTACCATATTGTTATCAGAAACCTTAAAAAGAAGCACAAGATTTTATAGCAACCAATTAATAAGTAACATTGATTATTTTGAAATCAAAACACATTGTTACAACAGATTCTAAATAAGGCAAAATTAATTGATTTATATTATTATATTAAGCGATTGGCGAAGGGACTGTGTGGTCCGTTGCGCCCCCTGGCGGCGCATTTATTGTGCACGTCTATAAAGCTTACTTTATATATCGGCTCAGTCATTAGCGTTGATTCATTTTGTTGGTACACCGATTATCGCTGTTTAGAAGTTGGTAATTGATTTCATAATTATAGAAATCGTGTTGTAAGATATTGTTTTACGTTATACACAATAGACACGTGTTGTGGTTATGAAAAAAGAAACGTATTTATAATTCTATCCTACTAATATTATAAATGCGAAAGTTTGTAAGGATGTGTGTACGTTTGTTGCTCTTTCACGCAACAACTACTGAACCGATTGCAATGAAATTTGGTATGTAGATAGCTGGACAACTGGAATAACATATAGGTAACTTTTTATCTCGATTTTCCTACGGGATACGGACTTACGCGGGTGAAACTTCGGGGCTCACTAATTTATTATTTAGTTACTTCTGAATTTGTTACATAAAATCAGAATCCCGCCAGCCTCTCTAGCTTGGAATAGCAAAAAGGGTTATATTCATTAATACAATACATATTAATTAACTATGACTTAATTATTCATCAATATAAAGTTTACAATTATTTCATTATATTTACGTTTGTATATGTTTGTGTGATATTATGAATGTTTTGAAAAAGGTATGTAAATCCACAATGCATTCTTTGCATTGTGGATTTACATACTTGAAAATGTAATATTCTCAGCTCATTTTGAACATAAAATTTTGCCCCTTACATAAAAATATACTTATAATAAGCTTTTCCAAAGTCAATATAATTTCCACACAAATGTTTGCGGTAGTCATCGAGACATCCTATTTCCCGCAGCCAGGGCCGGATCCAAATAACCGTTGAGCGCCAGGGCCGCATTTGATTTATTGTTCAATAATTTTTTTGTGACAATGTTTGTGAAAGCGCAGCAAGCGCAATTTGAATGCGCCGTCTTGGAAGATTCTAGAAATCTTAAATTATCATAAATAAATACTACCCTATATTATTTTTTTCAATGTTAGAAATTTCAAGTTATATAAATAAATACATGAAGTTGAAACTTTTATTCACAGGCTATCAATTTTAATACCTTTTCAGTCTCTTTTTAGCGCTTATAAATAAATAAATTCCGCAGCTGTATCAAGCTAAGCATTCGATGCATTCCCTTACACAAGTACATAAATTGAACAGTTGGCGTATCTAAGCACATGCTGTATTATATTATTCCGAATAACGATAGTCAATTTCAAATGAGCACACGCGGTTATTGGACCACCAGCTTTTAATACGTATTCTGCCATTTTTAGACATTTAATAGAATGCAGGTTGGCGTCAATTACTTTAATATTTTACGCGAATCGAAACTTTTCATTCCAAATATTTTATATAAAAAAAAAGTTGTATAAATTTCCAATTGGTTTCGTTTATTTTACATTGTTCTTTTTTTATATAAAATAAATTTTCCTGCATTTATCTTTGTGTAGTAGTTTATTAAATACTGTATGTATTATATATATTATATACTATATGCATGTACTCTGACAAGCAGTTTATCGATATATCGCTTGTTTTGGGAAATATTTTGTCCGACATACCTTATATATTATGCAAAATTTGTATTTAGATTGATTTGTAAAATACAATATGTGTATATCCTGAAAGATTTATATCCTGTTGGAATTATGGTCTACGAGCTATCTCAAAGCGATCTCGTTTGAATACCTTTTTTAAACGTTAAACTTTACATTCAATGTGCACCAATTAAAACCTGAAAATTGTTCTTTGGATTCAACTAAACTAAAAATATAAATATTTTGTTTTAATCAAAGATCAGATTTTTTTTTCATTTTGCTGGCTGGTTATAACATTCTTTTTTTTTCCATTGTCATAGAAAAAAATTTAGACCAATAAGATAAGGGCACCAGGGATTCGAATTATACATTTTGCATTGTTAATTGAATATGCATCGATTTAACGATTAAACGCTCACCGTGTTTAAAGGATTAGCTACACTTTTAGAAAGTAGTAGAATTTATTACCTTGTAAGTTGCCACTTAGCTATCAATAAATCATTGCATAATCTAGCAGTAATTTTCTAAACGTTCAGATAAAATCGATTTCAGATTTCGCTAATCGATACCAATTAATCTGCAGTAATGCGGCTCCTGTAATGTGATTATAATAATTAAATTTATATATAATCATAGTTAAGATCTGATTGGTTGTAAGTAAAAATCGATATAGCCTCTATTAGAGCTATTATGAGCATATTTAACGTAAGAAGCGAGCAAGGTGATATCTTTATTCTTGGCCCTATCCAAGAACACCTATTAAGTTTTCTATCACTTATTTTATAGAGTACAGGACAAGAGATAATATAATGATTCCTAACTCTGGTCATATAAGGAATTGGGTTTCTAGATTTAACATACATATGGCCTTAAATTAGGATATGAATACCGAACCACCTCGTCCAATCTCCACACTAGTAAACTAGCCCAATAGAGCGTCATTATTCTATCTAGAAAAAATGCTAAATCTTACTACAACCATCACGACAAAATCTAGCGTTCGAGCTGTTTTTCACGTTTCCACAAATCCATATATGATGATGAGGTAGCAAGGTACCTTTACCAGTATATCAGCGATCAATTGATAAATTCAGTCATTAAATCGTCAAAGCTGGCTCGCTGACGTGGAAATGGCTAGATTTATCACGCTCTGTAGCATGCAAAAACTGACTGCACTGACTTTGATATATCGCTATACGTGCCCCGTTTCCATAATACGTGTGAAAGATTAATAAATAACATATCTGTTAACCCATTTAGAGTGCTATTAGCTATTGTGTGGAAGGCGCCTTGTCATGTCGTGTTGGAGTCCGTGTTATATGGAAGCGAACTTCTGAAGTTGGATAATTTGATGATGATCGTTTTTAATACAAATATGTATTTTTTTTTTGTAAAACGGAAATTATATCCATTATCCGTATAGAAAATTCTAGAACTGTAAGTCTAAGATATTGGAAAACTTGTGCATCAAAGCGCGTTGTACTTTCAAATATCTAAACTTTGTATGCCGTTCCTGTTTCTTGAATGAAATATAATACATAGTTATCTAAGTTTACTTCTTCATACAGTTTGTTCTATGAATAATAAATATATAAATAAAGTTTACTTCTTCATACAGTTTGTTCTATGAATAATACATATATAAATATCAATTATATTTGGATAAGCTTAAAATCTCTATACATATAGAAATTTCTAGAATCCCATTATCGCTTGTCGACGCCTGTCTAACTCATAGTTATTGATGATTGCTGGCGCTGCATCACGTATCAAAACATTTTCTTTTATGAGATCAGTTAATACTACATATTTTAATAACATAATTTAGTATTGATAATGTAAAATAATTGCGTGTGGCGTCTCAAGCAAATTCTACTATAAAATCAGTTGAATAATTTTGTGATTACACTAGCTGCGCCCCGCGGTTTCACCCGCGTAAGTCCGTATCCCGTAGGAATATCGGGATAATAAGCCTATATTTTATTCCAGTTGTTCAGCTATCTACGTACCAAATTTCATTGCAATCGGTTCAGTAGTCTTTGCGTTAAACTTTCGGATTTATAATATTAGTAGGATTTAGTATTGAGCCATAAAATAGTTGTGTGCGTGGCGCTTCAAGCATTTTCTAGGTACCATAATAATCGGTTGATACTAAATATTTCAATAACATAATTTAGTATTAAACTATAAAATAATTGTGTGCGTGGCGTCTCAGTAAATTGTAAAGACTTTTAATCGTATTGACTGAACTGTCTTCAAATACTTGTAACTATTTCTATTCAAATGACTCGCTTTAATTGCTTGTTTCCTGGTTTTGTATGCTAAGGGTTTTCTTCGGACTTGACAAATTCAGTGATCGTATGAGATATAGTTTTGTTGTATGAAAGAGACAGATACATTATACAAGAGTGAGGTTTGAAAATAGTTTCGAGAGAAAGTCGTTTATATTTCTTATATTGTCAAAATTACGTACCTACACATTTTTATATTTATATCACAAAAATATTTTGAAGTTTACATTATAATACTACTAGCTGCGCCCCGCGGTTTCTCCCGCGTAAGACTGTAACCCGCAGGAATATCGGGATAAAAGTAGACTATATGTTATTCGAGTTGTCAAGCTATCTACGTAGGAAATTTTATTGCAATCGGTTCGGTAGGATTTGCGTGAAAGAGCAACAAACGCACACACACCCTTAGAAACTTTCGCATTTATAATATTAGTAGAAAGGATTAGTAGGATAGGATTATTGCTATTTCCACTATCTTGTATATCGGGTTTATAAACAATCGTACCTACATTTTAACGAAATCTGGTCAGTTTAACCAGTCCATGGATAATCCATCATCCTTAAACCAACGCTGTGATTACACTCCACTCGCATTAAACATAGCTAAGTGGTCGATACACATCTCGATGTAAAAACGATTGGATCAAGCGAGACGAAAATAAAACGCTACAAATTCGATAGCGGGCGTTACAAGTCGTCGGATGGGAATCAATTACGCGTTAATGACTGTCGGGGGTTGTAATCATCGATTCTTATTTGTCATTCATCAAAATTGCTGCGTGCTTGGTTTAAGACAGAAGTTCTATGGGTTCTCTTATGCGGTTGTGTTATTTGTGAGTATATATTATTGTAGTAATTAGACATTATATCTTATACATTTTTTTAACAATTTTATGTAGCACACCAAATTCTACTATCTTATCGCTTATCAGTGATCTCTTGCAGGCCGTCCGAGGTATATATATATATATATATATATATATATATACATATTATGGTAAT
>NC_052119.1:3794782-3840306 GCF_012273895.1 Zerene cesonia
GACAGATTCGAAATTCAAATGTAATATTTTTTTATAATTAAGTGTAACAGTATTTATGGCCAGACTAAGTATTTATTCTGTCATTTGCTCTTGGAGGGCATGAATGAATAATGTTTAAACTTTGTTTAAACCAAAATAATATAAACAGTATAATAAGTCACAAACATCTAACACAGTAACATACAAGGCGAATATTGTCTAAATTTAAAGACATCACTTTATCAAATAATATTTTGTGATACTATGCTTTAAAAATCTTAATATGAAATTCGATACATACATAAATATACAGTCTATTCACTGTAATTAAAAAAAAACTACGAAATAAACAATGCCTAAAATGCTTAATAAATGCCAATAGAGAACAAACCAATAATCCCCATTTGCATTCGATACAGCGGTGGTATAGTCGCCGTCGCATCCTCTTCACACCACGCAACACACTTTCAGTTAATAGTTTTAAACAAACATTCTTATTACGACGCCTGAATGATCGTTATCGCTAGTAAAAAATATCATTAAACACATCTATCTCTACGAGCGAGGTGATAATTTCACTAATAACACACCCGGGTGTTACTCGTCATAGTTCTTTCACTTTAAGTATTTAAATATACTTGTTTGCGGGTCAATGATTGTAGAGTTTTTATGTTGTACGCATGAGGATAATGAATGCATGACTTTCGTCATAGTTATGATTTAATATATATAAATTACGTGTACCTTTGTCCGCAATGGTGTCTTAAACTACTCAACCGTTTTTAATCAAATTTGCACAACATATGCAGTTTGATACAACTTAATAGGTAGTTTATAACAGACTGTTTGTATGTAACTGACTTATTTGAACTCGATTTTGACCCATTTTAAAGTGAGCTTTTTAGTTTATTGAAACTATATTGGATTATTATGTAATGTCTACAATACAATACAATTTAGTTCACACTACTCGACCAAGGCTGTTACAGACTGCTAGATGTTCTATTTTATCGTATCGCGCTGGTCGTCGTACATTAATTATATGCTGCTATTTTAAAGTCTGCGACGATATTGATTATATTATGAGATAAATTTGTTGTCTATAACAGTGGAAAAGACATTACTTTGAATTCCAGTAAAAAAAAGTCAGTCTGACAACGGTTCAACGTTAACTCATTTTCAACATCGAAAACTAAACTCTTCACCTCACACTCTAATGTATTTATACATAAATAAGCTGTTGCCAGCAGCGTCGCCCGCGCGGTCTTAAAATATTGCCCGATACGTCCAGTGATTTAGGCTGTGCGTTGATAGATCACTATGTCAGTCAGTCACCTTTGAGTTATATATTAGGATGTCATATTACGGGCTTAAATCGTATTATTTTAATTTACAAAAGGCCGCACGTTGTTATAAATAATTGTGATTAAATCGGTCGCTCATTACTTGGTAAGCTTTAATCAATTTCGCGACGAACTTTCGAAGAGGTACAAAAGAAAGTACAGTCGTGTAAAAAAGAGAATTGCGTTACAGTGTCGCCTGCGGCGCTTGAGGCAGCCGTATGTAAGCACTTGTCGATAAAGTAGGGCTGTGATGTGGTCGATACTTTTAATGACTTTATTGTCGTGTTAATATGGCTCTAATAATGGTTCTATATACATCGAATCGTCAAATGTGTTGCTAAGTGTTAAACTCGAGAACAGCTCGTTTTCGTGAAGGCACAAGGTATTTTCTTATGAGAGAAAAAACAAACCCGAATGAAACTGAGGCGTACCGCTAGTTTTCTATAAAATAATTCTATATCTTAGTAATTAGGAATCGAATAAAACGTATAAGTAGAGGTTTGTGATAATAACAAAGCGTTTTTTTAACTGACTTCAAACAAAGGATGAGACTCTTAATTCGACTGTATTTGTACCTTTTGTCTGGGTGAACTGATGATTTGATGATTCTTTTTCATTTGAAAGCTGGTGCTCATGTTAATTTGGTCTAGTTGTGACAATATTGAGGCGTTTAAAAAATGATATCGTTTCACAATACATTGTATTTCTTAAGGCAAGAGTAATTTAAATCAACGTACAACGGCGCTTAGCGTTCTCTCACACAGTTCTCAGGGGATCTCAAAAGATTTTCGCGTCACTGTTGGATGCGATTGCACAAACATCGAAATCCTTAGCATTATTCACTCCCTGTAGCAATTACGTCGCGATGAGCGTCACGTTTACTTTTCGTACAGACATGAAAGACGCCGCTGTAGGACACGAACGCGCCAAATTTTCTCCCCGACTGTACACCGCTGATTATTGTTATTATTCTGACAGAAGCCGGTGAAATCATTACAATGTGTCAAGCAAATTGTGGGGTATGCTTCGGTTGTGGACCTAGCGGATTATTACGGTAACTATTTAATAAGTACATTCCGGTGGAGAAGTGGAATTTAATTGATTTTAGTTGGATATGTTGGTTTCTAGGTGATGAGTAAATCTAAGTTTAAATTTTACATGGTATATACAGAAGTATGTAGTGCACACATTTGTTTTTTTTATTGTATTTATTAACTGCATTTTACAATTGAATGAAAATACGTTTTCTGTTAATTAATTATTGATCGTCTATTTTAATTTATGTACATAGGTACGTCTGGTTGATTGGAAGATATCGCTATAGTGATAAGATTGCAAATTATAGAATTTATTCTTAGGATTAATTGTAACCTCAAAAACCAATAATGAACATTATTGCTACAGGAAAGAAAATAGATTGTATTATATTTTTATATCAATATCTACGACACGAGATGACATTTTCATTACTTTTAAAAAATAAGGTGTATGACCTGTAAACGAGTGAACTATTGCCGAATTCTCTAAGATTTTTCCCAAAGCATATAGAATTCTTATTCGAGGTCAGAGTTATTTAGAAAATTTTTGCTATGCAAAATTTCATCCAGCTAAAGATTTTATACAATTTCGCGATATCATCATGTTCATTGATGAAAATAAATTAATCATAAAGAATGATGACAGTCATTTTTATGAGTGGGCTAACATTAATTCGGTTCCTTTATCATTACAGGTAAGCGTTGCGTCGAGTAGCGGTAAGCAAAAATTTTTCGCTTCAATCAAATAATCAATACGTGTAACTTGTTTGTAAAAGTCATTAATATGCTACGGAGTGTAATCGAAACTTTAGAACGTATACACGGTGGAGCTGGCAGCTAATTCTTAAAAAAAAAAACGATTTGAATTTTTGAATTTGGAATGTTTTTTTTTTTATAAACGATGTAGTAAACCAGCATTTGGCTTTATGTTGACATGTTGCAATTATGAAATGGAAGAGTTAGGTTAGAAAATATTGTATGTTGTTGAGATATGAAACTGGTTATAGATTTAATTAATAACTTTGATGGTTCTGAAAATTGTTAATGTAGTAAATACAGTGCCCGCTACTTGAATAGCCTCACCCTATTTTTTATGAGTATTATAATTACACGTGATAATTTGTATTAATAAATATCAAATTTAAATTGTACGCCGTGACGTTTATCGAACGACACATAAACAAGTCGGAATTTGTCTAAGCGCTGTTTGTCTGTCTTTGTTGGAAACAAAAGAACTAATGCGTGCCGTCCACATGAATAGCCTCAGTTTAATATAATCGTTCAACCCGTTCATTTAAGTTTCGCTTTTAAATATATTTTATTAAGATTGGATAATACAGACAATATTCTATATAGACAATATTCTATTGTGTACCTGCAGTTACGTGATAAAAAAAGAATTATTGTAACTATGGGACGTGGTTAAAAACTTACGAGTTTAGAAATTGAAAAAGTGAATTTTTATTTAACTTAAAATTTATCTCATCGTGAGATAGCTAAAAAAATTGGTCGCAGTCCAAAGGTAATTAATAATTATGCAGAAAATTAGGAAAACTATGGCCACCGGTATAAAGGACGCACAAAATTTGCAACTAAGGATCGTGAACGTCGTCTTATTTTACGCTCTGCTTCAAATTCTAGTCAGACCGCCAGGCAAATAGCTAGTAAAATAAATACTAGGGCATCTCTTTCTACAGTTCGACGGATTATTAGAACCTTACCTTACCTCAAACGAAAAACAATTATGAGCAAACCTCCTTTGAAAAAACATCAAGTGGCGGCTCGACAGTCATTTGCTAAAAAGTACATGTGCTGGAAAACTGAGTGGAAAAATGTGATTTTTAGTGACGAGAAAAAGTTTAATTTAGATGGACCAGATGGATTTAAATATTATTTTCACGACCTAAAGAAAGAACCAAGAGTACTATCACGTCATCACTCAACTGTCGGCTCGGTGATGGTTTGGGGGGCAATTTCTTATTATGGTACTGTTAATTTAATTATGTTAGACGGAAGACAAAATGCTGAAAAGTATTTAAATTTATTAAAACAAACAAAAAGCAAGATCAATAAAGTAATGGGTAGAAAAAAAAATTTTTGAGCATGATAATGCTCCCACACACACGTCAGCCATAGTTACGAAGTGGTTTGAAGAAAACCAGACCGAAGTTCTAGATTGGCCATCCTTGTCCCCTGATCTCAACATCATAGAAAATGCCTGGGGTTGGTTGTCTCGGCAAGTTTATAACGACGGAAAACAGTATGGTAATAAAGAAGAACTGATACAAGCTATTTACACTGCTTGGAATTCTGTGGACATTAATTACATACATTCTTTATATAAATCGCTGCCTAATCGTATTTACGAACTAATAAGGTCTAATGGAAAATATACCAAATACTAAACTAACGAGTTTTAATAATTAAACAATATCTTTTTGCATGTGAGGCTATTCAAGTGGAAGGGGCAATTATTTGTTTGACGTTGTTTCTTAAAACTTGAACGTTTTTCTGATTAGATAATAATAAAAAATTTATTTGCTATTACAAGGCTTCCTGTTTTATTTAATATACGATGCTTGATGTATATCTCCTTTTTATATTACTATGTGAAATATCAATTTTGACGATGAGGCTATTCATGTGGCTGGCACTGTATAATAAGAATCAAGGTGTTCAATAAAATTTATATATCATAGATATATACCGTATTCTGAGTGGTTTCATAGAATGTTGGAGGTTATAGCAAGAAAAATTAATTACTTACGCACATTGTAAATACAGTGTGAACGTGTGGTAGGAGCGAAGCCGCGGTATACATATATATGCAGAGCTTAGCTTTCCGCCTGCGGCTTCGTTCGTGTGGACTACAGAATTTTTATTTTCATGGCTTTTTCGAAGAACATATAAATATAGCTATTTATTAAGAAAAAAAAACTATTTAATTTAAAAAGATCTATACAATTACACACCTCTTTTTATCATATTCGCCAATTTATTTTTTATTCCCCTCAAAATACTTTCAGGCCCTCCATGTATGTAGTATGGAGAGCCAACCCTATTTTTTTATTAAAATGAAGCCTATAAGTTAAATCTAATATTTGTACCATCATACAAAATTTGCCGAAATTTGCCCAGCGATTTTCACTTGATTGCAAATAAAAACAGGAAACATTTTGCTATCCATTGTTTTGGGGTTTATAAAAATCTAGCTGCTCCCCGCGGTTTCACCCGCATACCGTATACCGTAGGAATATCGGGATAAAAAGTTGCCATTGCCTTTATGTTATTCCAGTTGTCCAGCTGTCTACGTACCAAATTTCATTGCAATCGGTTCAGTAGTTTTTGCGTGAAAGAGCAACAAACACACACACACATCCTTACAAACTTTCGCATTTATAATATTAGTAGGAAGTAGGACTAGTAGGATTCATATTTTATAGAGTTCAAGGTCACTTTTAAAAAACATTTAATATAGAGAAATGGTCTGGTTACTGCTTTATTATAATAAATGTAGATTATTGTGCGTTTGACGTATGGTCATGGTGCACGTGGGCTTATACAAAGCTTTGCATACTGCTGGTTCGTTAACTGCGCGGGCGCATGCGCAATTTATCGACGCAGCAACGGTCTCCGACAAAGTTATCGATAAAATAATATAAGAGTATTGCACTTCACTATACAAAAGTTGTTAGGACTAATACGTTACTAAATTGTATTGATTTTGTATTAGAATATGGATTTATATCAAAGTTTATTGAGTTTATAATTTGTGATATTTAAAGGCACATTGCTTATTTAGTTAATAAATATGGACGATAATGAACGATAGATGTCTTTTATGAACTTTTAACTCGTAATAATTTTGTTCTTTCTAAAATAAATTCAAACTTAAATCCAGCAGATTGCATTTGCTTTCATTCATTTGGCTTTACAAATATTTTCAACTATACAACCTACTTTTATATAATAAACCGCAGTTATTTTTTTTCTCGCGTAAAATTTAAATTGATCGCTTATTCAAATATTCTCTTTTATAATGTAAGCATATTTAGTAAAAGGCAATTAAAATCCATTAAGATGAGAAGTAAATTTCTTCATGCTTCTTCAATATTATTTTTACAAAAATTTGGTATTGGATGAAATTTTGAATGAAAATTTTAAATGTAGAATGTGGATTGGCGCGAACTTCAGTTTTGAAATTCCCAAAATGTCATTGCGTTTATCAGAAGCATGTTAACGCATAGCTTCCCGATCGCGAACGATACGGAGTACAATTAAAACGTTATCAGCACCTAGCACTACCGCAGATAGTGTATGCAAATAGAATTATTCTCTCCACGGGTCGGCACGCTTCAGCATCTTAGTTCGCAAAGGTGCCGCTAGATAACGCCACTGCGATTAGATGCGGGCAAATTTACAGCGCCGGTGTGGTATCGCGGACAATAAATTAGAAATTCGTTAGATAGAGACGTAGTGCCAATTATTCGTTTGGTGCGGGATTCTTTGATCGCTATGATTTAGTTGCGCGCGGTGGAATTCAGGAATTGTTGATCGGAGATGCGCTGGCTGTGGTGCTATCGATTGCTGTTGGTAATGAACTGTAGTTTCCTATTGAATAGTGAAGATTTGGCCCTAATGTACAAGGCAGTGCCAAATAGATGCCACGCATATTATTAATTACTAAATAGAAATCTAAGATATTTTAGTTCATTACCTTATGCTAAAATATATATCTATGTTAGTATGTTACGTATATATAATATGAGTGTGATCAGAAATATTTATATAGATAAATCTGGTAACTATAACGCCTGTCTATTAAACTTTAGACTCTTCTTCTTGACTTTTCAATCATTTTTACTTTTTATTTATATTACTGCATTCCAATTTGGGATATACTAAAGCACTTGTAACCTTTTTTTTGCAATTATATCAAATATTTTTTCTAATTTAAAACGAGCAGTGTCGATACGTATGTATGATAGACAGATATGATAAGAAGTTTCAATCATGCATAAAAAATAGGACCCAAACATATCTCTCTCTATCATAATAAAAACGCTGTATAAACTGTTCTTGAATACCTTGTTTGTGTCTCAAAAATAGCAACTATCTTATATATTCAGCAATTACCGTTTCTATCATAAAATACGCGTGTTATTGGTTTGTTTGTGCATAAAGTATTTCAAATGAAATTATCGAGGGCACATCATTTATCAATGTAATTAAATAAATATCCACGACACCTACTGCTTTTTGCTATTGCATTATTACCCTTAATTGATGTCACCAATGCGAATCGAGTGGGAATAACAAAAAATGCGACGATATATCGAATATTCCTCTCGATACTTTAGGAATTACGGAGCTATTTGGTGCCTTTGAAAACACATTAAAATAGTTCATTAAAGGTTGTTCTATGTAAGTACGTAATGAGTAATTGTTGTTTAAAACTCGATTGGAAAAACAGTATTGATATGTTAGAAAAGGAGGATTATATGCGTATTACAGATTTATTTATTTATTTATTTATTAGCAAGGACAAATATTAAATTCACAATGATGCTCTGCCTTCTGAACAAGGTTATTACCTGTATCTTAGAAGACAGTGACTTCCCTTAAATTCAAATACATAATATTTGTAATTTCATTTTACAATTTATGTTTAAAAGTAACATTGTACTCTATAAAGTTGGTTCCTAATACATTTTAAACTAAAAAAAAAATATTAGTTTTATTCGCTACTCTTATTTCTTACATGTATATTTTGTATGTGTGAAACATAATTCCTGTGTAAATGTTTCGTCGTGTTGTGTTGATTTTGCTAAGTAGGGCTAATGTGAGGATCGTCATTAAAGGAAACTGTATACTTATGTTATGTCCAAAGTATCATTTAGATATTAATTAAAGTTATTGTTGTAATTAATAGTCAAAGCCTGGTAAGATTATTTCTTGTGCACCTGGGTATTAAGATGCATGAATAAGTCATGAATATCGACAAATAGTTCAGATAAAGGCCACTCGCTCATAATACTGCATTCGATTGGTTATCTCGATACCAACAAAAAAGATATGACTCATAGCTTACAAACATTTAAATTTCGAAACGTAATTTTGTAACACGCGAGCGAGTATCGTCATAGCTTATCCAAATACAGATGCCAAATGGCAATTAGAACGGCACGAGATGTCAAAAATGCTTCCATTTTCAAATTGAGCGGGAAAGATAGCGCGGGAAAGCGTGTCGTTTGACGTGTGAACGGTTTGGCTTTGGCGCGAACCACTCCCCGCTCCGCCCTCGCCCCGCCTACCTCTGTGTTACCAACTTTACGGCCCGGGAAGGTGGGAAATTGAGCTAGGTGCTGTAGTGGGGTGGGCCTGAGTACTCACCGCTAATACTCGATACGTGTATGACGACTGTCACTCGAATAGCGGTAAAACTAGTTTGATTTGCGCTACCATATTTACGTATGATAAGTTATACGTATCATTGTAATTCATATTCAAAATTATAATAGTACATTACTATTCGAGCGTAAAATAATGGGTAATCACTGCATGTCGTCACACTTCTTTGAATACCTACTTCAGATTTCATATGAAAATAAGTAAACAAGATGTGGATGTTGCATTCCATCGTGCATTTAAAAACATTGTGTAAATTGCTCCTAAGTAATAATGAATAATATTAATATAAATTAAACTCTCGCCCATTTTGTGCTATCGGTCAAATTTTAAATTCAAGTCAAATCCATTCATTTGATATCCATATTGTGGGAATTGTGAAAAAATATTTAATCGGACATTTTGCGGCGGCCACCGTCTTTGATAGATTTTTCTCGAAATTTCAAATGAATAGAACCGCATCGAAATCGGGCCATTAAACCGACATCAATATCAAATTAATAAAATCCCTATTTTTGCGTCGGGGTTAAATAAAACGAAATCTTTGAGCTTCTTAAATATTTATTTAATTCTTTTCTTTTAAATTGAAATTATTAATTCGCTACATTTTAATTAAAGTTTACGAGAGAAATGAAATTTCCAACTGGCAGTCTGCTTTTAAAAATGAGCACTGGCAATATTCTTTCGAGTTTTAAATTTCAGTGGAGACGAGACGTCGCCTCGCATTAGGTAGCTTAAAAGCATTTTAGTATTCACCACTCTACAAACAACACGAGCAAATGCCGCTGGGAGACGAATTTTAAAGCATCAACTAGGAAATTTTATTTAACACAAAAATCGTCTGAGAATTTTTCGTACTCTGTATAAATCTTAGCGGACGCTAATTTAGTCCGTGCGCTTATTTTTCTGATGTATTTTTAATTAAAATGTTATTTATTTAAGTCCATTTATTGAGTGCGTAAAGTATTTAATGTAGCATGTTTGTATTTGTAATATTATGTATATTTATAGTTTTTGTAGCTATTAATATCATTTCCTCATTGTAAGTAATATATTATGATATTTATATTGTAAATAACTACACGATGACGCTTAATCAATATTGTCCGTCTATTTTAAATAATACTATACCGATTCTTTTGAGTTTTAACCTCTCTCGTGATGTATTAGTAAGTAATTTCGTTGGAGAAAGAAGAGGAATAAATTTCCTAAATTGGACGATGAGTAAATTTCTTAGAGATTTTTTTAAAAGCAATCGGCTTGATAATGTCATAGATCAATGAGATAATCTCATTATATTACGATTTAAAATTTACTAAATGAAAAGAACTAAGTATCTAAACACAACTTTCACGAAGATGGTAATTTTACACTTTTGGTCAATCATTCACAAATATAAAACAAATCTTAAGCTTACTTACCTTAGGTAGTATCTAAGGACATCCATTACTTTCAGCAATTTATAATAAAACTTCGGTATCGAAAACCTCATAATCAGTCAGTGTAACTACAGGCGAAACATAACAATATAATCAATACTATTTCCAACATACGTCTCATAATAATTATGAGTTATTCATTTCACCAATACGTGTGATTTATAGCAAAGACCACACACGCACTATAGGAAATCCGGTGCGGGCAGATACTAAGAGAAGTCGGTACTCTTGTTTATTGCAAATTAACTCATACAGAATACACAAACATTTCTGGTTGTCATTTTACGTATGCTGTTTTTATAATTTAATAGGTTTGATATGATGTAGGTTTAGATACGATAAATACGTTGATATTGTTGATTATTCGTTTTAATTTAGCCAAACACGGTAACGCAGAAACATTTAAGCATATGCTAAAAGACAATTTATAAGTTATAGCGACAAAATAACAACTAATCACGATAAAATATCATTTCACTTCATGAAATTTAGTAGTATTTAATGTAGTAGGTTTCGGCGTCTAAAATCGAACAACCTAGGATTCTTTTTAGAAAATGACAAATAGTTACCAAGTAAAACTTGATCATCCAGGTTAGTTCTTATATTATAAAGAGTTAGGTAGGTACTTTACAAAAACAGCTCTGTGCCTACTATCTTTAAAAGTTATATTACTCGTAAAAGTAAAGTATTGGTGACTTACATCTATTGCCTGTTGAAAGATGGATAATCGTCGAGTAACATAGCAATAAAAGTTAAGGCGTAAGGCTCTATTAGGCTTTAGCGTGTACCAATTCCGCGAACGCAAACCCTATTAGAGCTAAAGTATGTTAAATTCAAAGTGTTCTTATCATATATCTTATCATATATAATACACAGCTTACATATTTTACAGGCAAATAAGTTAGCGTGAAACCCAACTCTTAGGCTTATAAGGTGAGAAGATCCACATTTATCACATAGCATGCCCTAGACTGGGCTCAGGCGTGTCTCATATGTCCGCAGACCGCCTTGATCGAGGGATTTATGTAAATCACATTAAATCAATGTTTGCTCAGACCCTGTTATAGGTGGAATATGTTAATTATTTACATATAGGGGCAAATCAGATCTTTATGCGTTTTATAGAATGTTATCATGAATATTTCATAGGGACTATTTACTTTGATTTCGATTGAAGTCTCAAAATTTTATTAATTCTTGAAAATGTAGTATATTCAGAGAAAAGTTATTTTAAGTATTATTGAATGTTGTTTTAATACCTGATTTTTGTCATGAATACCTACATATTGTTTAATTTATCAATAAATATTATGAGCATATATTTGTATCTCCGCAAACATACTAATAATGCCATCTATTGGAAATTGTATGTACTTTCTGCTAAGTTTAAGGTCTGCTTAAAAAGTTAAATAAAATTATATTTAAATCAACGTCGTGTGATATTGATGATCATGTTGATTTTTATTTTAAATAAATTTCCTTGATTTTTTCCATTAGTTAGGTACGTCTAATATAAGCTAATCTTTAACATAAGGAACGCATTAAAAAAATATCAATAAATAAGGTCAAAACAAAAATTGTATTTTGGCTGATAAATTTAATTAGAATATAATATACCATAAATTACTCTTTAGATTTTTTATGGATATTATTTTCTATGGATTTTTCTAATTATTAGTTAATTGACACGTTATTGAAATCGTTTTGCTGTCACCAAACGAACTTTCTTGTTGTTTTTCTAAATCGAGCTTTGACCACGCGGCGTGGGTGTCTTGAGTCACCTGTCCCCTTTTTATATCCTACCAAAATGGGCTCAGGCAATTAAGACTACAAGTGCTTTTTGTCCAAATTTAAATAAACACGATTCTTAACCATATTTGGGACAAGCTACTGTTTCGTCCGTCAGGCTAGATAGAGAGATGTCATTTATGTTTCGAGATAGACTATATTTGGACCAACTTTCCCTTGTCGCTATTGTACTAAAACATATTTAGTATTGTTTTAATTGTCGTTGTTATTGTTGTGTTGTAATGATAATGGCTATTTAGAATATAAACTGACTACTGGGTACAGATGACCAGCTGAGATGTTGTTATGTTATTTACAAAATATAATAGTGTTATATTTAATCCAAATAAATATTTTTTTATGTTAACAGTTTTTTATCACATAATTTATATCTTGGCTTAGGGTAGGCGAGGTGATGTTTAAAATAAATCCTGAGATTATGTTTTAACTAGCTGCGCTCCGCGGTTTCACCCGCGTAAATCCGTATCTCGGAATATCGGTATAAAAAGTTGCTTATATGTTATTCCAGTTCTCCAGCTGTCTACGTATCAAATTTCATTGCAATCCGTTCAGTAGTTTTTGCGTGAAAGAGCAACAGAAGACACACACATCCTTAAAAACTTTCGCACTTATAGTTTTAGTAGGAAGTAGGATTGTCTAAGCCTCAGCTGTCATATTTGAGTGAATTTTTTTTTATATAAAGCTGTACTCTAAATGATCACTATTTTCTAAACTTTCACATATAACATTCCACTTTCCATTAGATTATACCCATGTATTATATTGAGATTTTAGACGAAGATTTACATAAAACTTAATATATTTGAAATATATACACCAGTAAGCTTCTTAACAATTTTTGTCGTATATAGTGGACAACGGGTTCACAAACCCGTGGTACAACGATGACGTAACCGACGCCTGCGCATCCTACACAGCTGTTCCGTACAAGATCGTTAATGCTAACGATATATTTATATCTACACTATTTGAATAAATCTAGACTTTAATCGTCTATTAAGTGTAACTGGGGCAATGGTTTCTACGAAGACACTGTTAGCGTATGTGGTAGTTGTTTAACTGTTTTTTTTATAATATTGAGATGTGTTGTTCTTTGTATTAATATTATTTACTAGCTGCGCCCCGCGGTTTCACCCGCGTAAGTCCCTATCCCGTAGGAATATCGGGATAAAAAGTTTCCTATATATTATTCCAGTTGTTCAGCTATCTACATACCAAATTACATTGCAATCGGTTCAGTAATTTTTGCGTAAAGGTGTAACAAACACACACACACACATCCTTACAAACTTTGGCATTTATAGTATTAGTAGGATTGGTGGTTCGGCAGGTACGTGAACTATTGTAGTATAATTCACTCGGAATACGGAGGCAGGGATTTAATGTACAAATGAAACAAATGGTTGAATCGCCACTGCTTCTTTTGGTGCAGAAACCACAGAAATAGTATGTATGACACAAAAAAACACTCGAATAGATAACCTTCATTGTAGACTTAAAACTTCATAGCTTGTGTTCATGCATTAGGAAAAAAATAGGCTGATAGTTTTCCTTTAGAATTTCAAATAAAATTGTCTTCATAAAGTAGCTAGGGGTTAATATTTTAATCAAGTAAGAGATTAGCGGATGAGATAATGCATATTGGCGCTGAGTAATGGGTGTTAATGTAATGGACAAAACAATAATGACATGTGACGTACGCAGAACGCGGGCACGTACTATACTTCCGTTTCTTTTGGGACTACGTGTTGACTATGGATTTCGTATATCAAGGACAGTAAAATTATATTTGTTCAGCTTAAAAACTAGACTTTTTTGTATAGTCTGGTCTGTTACAAAAAGCTTAATTATAATGATAAATAAAATTCATCGTATTGTTCAAAGCAATTTTTGATTGATCGAATTTTACTGTATGCATATAGCGTATGTGTTTACAGATTAGGCTTTTTTTTTTGGTAAATAATTTTTTCTATCTAGGAAACTATCACAATACTTTTACCAAAGCTTTCCTTATGTAATAACAGTTTCACCACACACAGTACAGTCCCACTGAATTCTAACTCATAGACACAAGTATATATCGTAAAATCGTAATTCGGCATAGGGCCTGCATTTTTAATTCCATCCGAAGTGAACAACCTTTGGGCCCGGAAGCGCTGTCTGCGCGGAAGTGTTCATTGTGCATTTTTTTTCTCTCATTTCTATTTTCATCACATTCGCAGGATATTATTTTGGGGTTATTGACTTGAGTTCTAGCTTTATTACGTCACGTGAAGGGAATCGAGGTAGGGCATGTGGTAATGAGACTAGATACCAGGTAAAACTTTATGTTTTAATAAAGTTGTTAAGGGTTTGTTAAAAAGTAAATAATGCCTGGTTGGTGTAAAAATAATTGTAAGTAAGTAATAGATTAAAACATAAGATGTATATTTTTTTATTTTATTTCATTGTTAAACTAGAATAAATTGGAATAAGGGTTTTACAATGAACTGAGTTTTAACGAGACTATATTTCGTTCAGAAACGCAAATTAAAATTCATCATTGATAGAAATGCAGAAATCCAAACAAAAAGTCAGTGCCACTGCAATTTAAATACAATATATCATAGTGATCAGACACTTCCCTAGTGACAATCCGATCCGACGAAATTCACGTCACGTAGTCGGATCGTCATCGTCACGTTGCAGGATGGCCCTAATTGTCTCATTGCATGATGCATGTCTAATGCATGTGATAGAAATTTTGGTGATGTGGCGCCGGTTACAGATTTTTTTTAATACGACAGTCATATCTGTTTAGGCCTTAATTCAAAAACTGTAAGCTCTTAATATTATATTATTTTTTGTTTGATTTGAATAAATTGTGTTCTACAAGCATTAAGAGTCATTCATAACCATTTGGTAGATTATAGAAGCCAAAATTGAAGGAAATATCGAGATACATAAGTATATCCATAGAAATATTTAAGATTTTATTTACAAAATATGCATAGAGATGTGGTGTGTAAGTGTATCTACGACTAATTGCTTCAAATAAAAAAAATATTCAAACAATTTTATTAATATTTGATGCAATTATGATGATAAATTATTAAAATAAGCTGAAGTTTCTTCTGTCTATCTACGCAATATTTGTTTCGTCTGATCACCGTGTCTACGAATTTCTTTGAACTGCCGGCCAAATTCTAGTCACGTACATTGTCTAGATACACTTAGATCTTGCCGAAGTCTAGTTTTTAATAACTAAACTGTAAGAGGTTGATGCGCCTAGAGATATCAAATATTGTTTCGATATTCTATAGTCATGGTAACTCACTAAGAGTAATTAATTATAAGCAGGAGATACCTACAATTGTTAATTTTATAGGAAGTTTTTTTTTTTATATTAATTAATAACAAATACAAACACTTTTATAGTGAGTAGGGAATTGAAATTTATACAATTTTAAATCTTTTGTATCGTAATATTGCAAAGTAATAATCCTAATTATTTTTATGTGGTTAGGTGAATTTGTTACAAAATCGACACAAACCATTCATTTTATTTCAAGTAAAACTAATACCACGTGATGAACGTGGCTTGTATTTTAAAATCCTGTTTAGATACAGAGTCCATGCCATAATGAATTATTGCCTTTTGGGTGATTGAACTTAGAATTTGGCGGATTATTGGAACACGTGACTTCCGAGGTGTCAGCGGAAGTGGCTGGTGCGTCACGAATAACGATCATATGTTATTTATGTTGGCCACTTTTAATACAGCTGATTTTATGTATTACCAGTCGGTCTGTCTGGGAGACGCTCAAACAACTTTAATCCAATAATAATTAATGCATCCAGACCTACTAGCCTCTAGAATCCAGAACTACTATATTAGCTTTTGAATTCATAAAAAGTCTAATTTAAAATGTAGCAATAACTATTATCTGTCACTTTCTTTTGTTGTCATTTTACAATAGGTGATATATAGGGCCATAAAGGGAAGCAGGTAATTAATAATGAAATATTCTTCAAAGATACCCTGATTTCATGTAGGCATATCGTATACTATACATATTATTTAATTTAAAAAGCTACAAAAGAGCGTATGTTCTACAAATAAGGTCCAGAGTTTAAAATTAATCCAAATGACAATGAAAACAACAAGTATCACGCCAGTCGATTGAAAAACCCACGGTATTATCAAGCAATAAAACAAAAAAAAACACAGTTCAATTGAGAACCTCCCTTATTTTTGAGAACGTCGGTTAGTGGAAGTAAAAGGTAGCAATTAATTACCAAACTAAAATGCTAATAACACCTACCAACAGTGTAGTGTAGTGAAAAATTCGTATCAACGATAGCTTTATTCAAAGATTGACGTGAAGGGCGTTTGTAGCCAAGCGCTTGGGCATAAATCTTATAATAATAATTGCACCTGTTTGAAAAGATACTGGCCATATCCGCCACCCGTTTCCCAACGCTCAAGCGACAGTGGACTATATACGCGTTTGTGAAATATGAGACAGATCAAAGTTTATGACTAGCAGTAAATAATGAAATATTGAATGATATTTCACTTAACGCGTGGCTGCTTGAGGCTGTCTTATAAGTTTAGATGAGAATTGGGCAATATTGCTCAGATTTAATCCTGGTTTGTTGAAATTTATAGGTTTTTATTGATTTACTTTTTGTGTTTTTATTTTTTAATGATTGAACTACAGTTTAATGGTATTATTTATGAACAGTTGATTTATTGCAGTGTCAAATGTAGTGTGAAACAAACTAAAACTTTATCCGTACCAAATAGATTTTTAAAATTTTCTTACTTAATTCAATGGGAATATGGGAATGGTAAAATTATTTTTGTGGGTAATGCAATAACAAAGAAAAACACGATAACTAGTAAAAATTATTTAGATAATTGCATATTATGTGCTAACAAGTACACTCCACGATCTCGATGTAACACCACTTCTGCAAGTCATAATAAGAGGGCGATAAACTTTTCTCGATAAAAATAATTATAAGCACAACACTATAAATGGTATGACGTTCGCTCCGATATGGTGAAGTATGCGGTGTCACTAAACTTCCGGATAAAGGGGATAGCCGACTATTACTATTTAGAAATATTATAAAGAACTAGCTGGACCTCGCGGTTTCACCCGCGTAAGTCCGTATCCCGTAGAAATATCAGGATAAAATTTGCCCATATGTTATTCCAGTTTTTCAGCTAGATATGTACCAAATTTCATTGCAATCGGTTCAGTTGCTTTTGTGTGAAAGAGCAACAAACACACACACATCCTTACAAACTTTCGCATTTATAATATTAGTAGGATTATTGTTTTAATCATTTTAACGGGAAGTCTTTCTATACTAACTACATACCATACGCTTTCCAGTTAACAAAAATATCTGCGTCTGCGTCGTTATTGGGGAGGTCGGTTAAAAATATTACATATCTAATATAGAGATAATCAAGTATTATCTATTTGACTCCACTTCACCGTTTGCAAGTTGGTCAATAATTTAAAACAACGACTGGAATAAATAATGGTACAAATAATTAATGAGACAATTAAAATATTATATACATTATGCTGTGTTCAAATAAATATAACATTTATATTCCTTTGCATGACAAGCCCGGTGAAATGCCACCATTACAGTTCCTTTTTTGAAAAAGGAAAATGAGAGGCGCGTGCGCATCCGTTAACACAACTGTATCGCGTGCGAAAGAGATATATAGCATGATTTTACACCTCTATTGTATATAATTTTATTTTTTCAAAGATATAAATCAAAACATAATAACTACATTGTTGTTTGTACAGTGTTTTTTTTTTATTAACACGCTTTTTTATTTGCTTATATATTTATTTGTAGACTCTTTGAGAGATCTCGTAGACTATATTAACTTGTAGACTCTATTTTGACCCATACTAAACGGAAAAGTTTAATTTAAACTTTGTAAACTAATCAAGTGATGTTGTTGACCCATATTAAACGTATAGATTTAATATAAACATTGTACACTTATGAAGTATATCCTACTAATATTATAAATGCGAAATTTTTTTAAGGATGTGTGTGTGTTTGATGCTCTTTCACGCAAAAACTACTTGAACCAATTGCAATGAAATTTGGTACGTAAATAGCTGGACAACTGAAATAACATATAGGCTACTTTTTATCCCGATATTCCTACGGGACGTATCCCGTCCGTATATCCAGTCCGTAGACTTACGCGGGTGAAACCGCGGGGCGCAGCTAGTATGGGTATAATATGGGTATTGTGTCGTATTATATTCCATCCATGTTATATCTGATTACTTACTTCAAGGAATGTGTTTAACTCACCCGAGAAATTAAATATCAAGCTTACAATTTCTCATAAAGTTGAAAATTCCTCAGGCGCTTAACGATTATGATTCATTAAAACTAATTTAAAACGTCATTAAAATTTTCTCAACAAACGTAACTGAGGTCATAATTTTACGAAAACAACATACAACGTTATTTATTGTGTTGATTAAGTCATTTGCAAAAATTTATGATTTCTTAAATGACGGTGTAATTATGTCTGAAAATATGTTTTATGACAGGTGTTTCCGGAAAACTGAAAATTTACGCCAATTAACTTTTATTGTGTGGCATTGTTTCTATATAATACAAAACTTTCATTAACACGCTCTTCTGTACAGTGGCGTAGTGTGGCATTTGCCGCCAGGGTGCTACTCAAAATATGCCGCCCCTTGTTAGGGTTCTCTATCCAAATGTGGAACAGGATACTCTAGTACTAAAAGTTCGCTGTCTGTCCTTATGTTTGCCCGTCTGTTTTACAATTTCAATGAATAGACTAAATATTTTAATAATTTTCTAACCGACAAAAAAAAAAGATGGGGCATTGATAACAATGCGACTATATTTTTTGTGTTTGTAACGTCATAACTTTTTACTGTGTGAACCGATTTTTATAATTCTTTTTTATTTGAAAGTTGGTGCCTTCCTTTCGGTCCACTTTAAAATTGGTCTCGTTTTGAAATTTGGAATGCAGTAGAGATTTTTTTTTCAATAATTATAAAATTAATTGTAAAAAAGTGATTGTTTGCTCCACACAACCGAGTAATTCCATCGCCCGTTCTCCCTTACCAATTCGACATCGTATTTTAGACATCGCCGTTCAAATAATATCCAATCATTATTGATAGCCCGGAGCTACCGAAGCTTCACCCTCAACCCTGCACAATCTCCAGTGAATAGAAACCTGTTGCAATTACGTGTGCGGTTAATAGAAAATAAAGGCAACGTAATCAATATCGCTTTTGGTAGGACCTCGCTCAAAGGCTGTGTGGTTGAATGCCAAATTGGGTTACTGAAACAAGCTGCTGTTTGATGGAAAATGTAACGTTCTCGTAACAATGTTGACAGGCCGGGACTGGTTATGTTCAGGATTCATTCACACTCCAGTATGCACACTCGGAATAGGGTCGAATTATGTTGTCTTATTTCTGTTTATGATTGACTTCGTAATGCGTACTGGAGTAGATTCGTTGTTCTGTTTTATGTGGTAAAGTGTAATGAAAAGAGAATTTGTGAATTTTAAACAATTATTTGTTATTGTGGTAGAATATATTCTAGTAGAACTTATCGGTCATTTCAGAATATATGTTCAATTTACGTTTGTTCAATCGATTTTCTCTATACTAATAGTATAAAGCTGAAGATTTTAATTATTTATTTGTACGTTTGTATGCTTGTTTGTTTGATCCCGCTTTACCCTTGGAATTTACTGGACCGATTTAAAAAAAAATGTGTCCACCGTCAGCTATCTTTTAAACTTAATATTGTAACTTTTTTGACGTACTGTCTTCTGGAACATGACTATTTCATTAATGGTTACTGGTTATCCATGGCCATGGCATGAAGTTAAATGCATGTTACACGTCATTAAAAACCTAGTTTACAACGTTTCATCCGTACTACTTTTTAGTGTAGTGTATATTAAAATATTATTTTTCCGTGCAGTGGCCAGCCGGAAAAATTCGAATGAGTTCCCTCTTTGGGTATTTTCATATAGTAACGAAGGATCTTTAAGAAAGTTTCATATTACATACCTTTAGTATGGTTAAGGTAAGCAACATGCTTACAATATCCCCTCGAGCTAATGGGCTGATCGCTTCCGATCATAATCACCTGATGATTTGCCTCTTTCTAGGTTGCGTCCTCATAAAAAATCTACATTGTTATAGAGTTTCGCCTGCGACAATACACCATAAAGCAATACATTATAAAACGTCAATCATTGTGTAGTTGCATGGCGATATCACGGCTCACTACGTGACTGTAATGATGAAATGTATGCAAAAAATTCATTAGTCACACTTTGAAGGACAGCGCTGTGTCGAGCTATGCGGTATGTATTGTCTTGTTTCGTGGAAGTCTAGACTAATAGATTTTTATGGAGGTAATAAGCTTGTAACAGAGTATTACCAAACGTAAATTTCACTAAAAGATTCTCTTTTAGGGAAAAGGTGAATAACGAAAAAGTAAAGTTAGGTAACAATTAGGTAATATAACAACTAGCTGTGACCCGCGGTTGAAACCGCGTAAGTCCGTATCCCGTAGGAATATCGGTATAAAAAGTGCCTATGAGTTATTTCAGTTGTCCAGCTATCTACGAAGCAAAATAGTATTACTATTCACCAATAGATGTCAGGACAAAAAAAAAACACGAATAAAACACGAATATGACATTTTCTAAAAAAGATTCCTAGCTAGATCGATTTATCGCCCCCGAAACCCCCTATATACTAAATTTCATGAAAATCGTTGGAGCCGATTCCGAGATTTCAATTATATATATATATATATATATATATATATATATATATATATATATACAAGAATTGCTCGTTTAAAGGCATAAGATTAATATAACACTAACAAGTGTTAATAACACATTTTTTTAGTAGTGTGCAGTTGATGGATTAACGGTTAAAAGAAAGTGTTTTAGGTAAAGAACAAAATAAATTATACAAAGTGTTTATCTTTACTTAAATCGTAAATGCGAAAGTGTTTGTTTGTCCTTCTATAACATCGAAACGGAGCGATAATATGATATCATTTTTGTGTCTGGAGATAGAGAAGAGGCTAGACGCCACTCACTCACCTAAGCTATCGCAGTGAAATATATTATGTATTTCTATCCGGGAATTAGCCTTAACGACGCGCGCGAAGCCACGGGCGGAAAGCTAGCACTAAATACATCTAAACTTCTATAAGAATAAAACCGTGCATTTTTAATTTACCACCACCATCACAAGTAATTTATTATTCGCAATGTTCTTAAGGAACTTGAATAAAATATTACAAATTATATTATAAACATATCAAATGACTGTGTAACATTTGCCTGTCATAAGTGTGTTGGCGTGTTGCACACGGAACTTTTATATTTAACAATTTATAATATAAGCCTTACGGCATTGGGTTTAAGGATTATATTAGTTTCTATTTTAATGGACCCTTTTTGCTTTGCCTTTTATGGTGACGATAAAAACGGGGTTAGGCGTAAATCTTAAAATGTTTCTGTTGCAATTTTTTAGATATAAAATATTTAATTAATATAGATTATATTCGATCGTATTGTTATGTCACATGACCAGGTGGACTCGTCTAGTCAAGTTAATTAGACGAACAAGAAAAAGGAAAGTCATATTTATACCTTTTTCCATAAAATTATGTCGAGAAGAAATAACTTATGGTATATTAGCGTATTGGCGTCCTCTGTTTGTATGAAGTACATATATAAAATATGTTAAATAATGTTTTATATATGTAATAATATATTGGGCTACCGAAACCACTTCGGTAACACCGAAATTTTGTTATGTGTTATTTAATAATTACTGCAAAATTTTACAGTTTTTAGGTAAAATTGTACATATATGTTTGTTATTATTATGAATATAGAAAGGAATATAGAAGGTTACTTAAAAGTTTAAATATTGTCCTTTTCCTTATCCTTTCTCTCCTCTCCTTTATTTCCCTCGTCCATCCTTACTTCATAATTTTTGAAGTCGGCAATCTGTTTGTAGAGGCGTGAAGTCTGCAAACGATCATTGGCCTTTGCAAATATTCGTGGGCGGTGGTAGCGCTTACCAGCAGGCGACTTTGCCGACGATGGACTGATATTAAAAAAACACAGATAAAACATTACAGATAAAACTCATTATTTCGATTGATTGTAAAGAAAGAAGAAGGAAATAAATTTGTTGTTTTTAAAAATAAACTAAAACAAACCATTAATAATAAAAAATAATTAATTTACAATTATTTTAATCTATAAACAATTTCCAAAAGTCAGAATACTGTAAGGGGAATATAAATTAATTAAACACATTAATGTAATAATATTACTGAATAAGCTATAAAAGTATAAGCTAAGTTATAAAACTCCCTTGAAACGAGCTGTGATACGAAAAAACAATAGAATTTTATTAAAAAATAATTATATATTACTTGCAAAACATTTTAAAGTGATTATTAGTGCTGATCATGACGAGTCATCACTTCAAACGATCAAAGTACAGATAAATAACTCTTTCCGTTTAATTCGATAATAATGCGTCTGGGTAGTGTTTGTCAATCACCGGTGTTAATAGATGATATTATGAATAGATGAGACGGTTTAATGGTTGATTACTGAGCTACCGCTAGCAGCATCACTATCATCCTGTTAAAAGAGATCCGTAGGAAAATAAAAATACTAGAAAATACGCTTTAATGATAGAATGAAATGAATTGTTTCACTTGGGTATATTGAGAAATAATAGGGTTAGGTACATAGGAAAACTCTTGAAATAATTATATTGTCGCCGACAAAAATTAAGTTTAAAGCAGTCAGTTACATACAAACACACAGGAGCAGCTGTTAAAGGCGTGTTATAAACCTGAAGTTGTTCAGTCACCTTAAACTTTTTTTTTTTTTTTATTTCATAGCGGGCAACTGAGCTGGTGGTTCGCCTGATGGTAAACGATCACCACCGCCCATGAACATTCGCAAAGGTAGTGCCTCTGTGAATGTGCTGCCCGCTTATAGTGGGTAAGGGAAAGGGAACGGATTCATGACAGGAAAGAAGGAATGGACTGGGACGGGTGAGGAAAAGGAAATAGACCTAGGAAATAGGAATATAAACTTTGTTATAATTAATGTAGCAATGAAATTGGGTAGATTTTATATATTAAATTAATATGATAGTATTTTGAAATCTATATGTGAATCATTTTAAATGTTCTTGATAGAATTCTTAAAAAAAGATAATCATATGATATTTTGGATTTTTTAATCGAAATAATATTTTTTGACCTTTTCATTACTTCAATTTCCTGTTATTACTTAAGCTTTTGATACGTTGATCAATCAATGGCTTACACATATTCTTATAATACCGAATACGTTGTAATTAACAGGATTAAGTGCGTATATTTTAAGTCTATTTGTCGGAGTATTATTGACTTAATGTACCTCATCATATTAATAACATACACAGACCAGTAATTATATCGTCTCTAACTCGATAACTTTAAAAGCGGAAGTGAACTCGACTTAACTGTGAGTGATAGTTAAATATCGTGGCTGAAATAAAAAGTAGTAACTACACAAAAACACTGTTCGTACTAGCTATGAGTAATCTCCTCTACTAATATAATAAAGTTTGCAGGAATCTATGGATGTTTGTTACTCTTTCACGCAGAAACCTCTATTGGGAAATGGGATCTGTATGAAGTTTGGTACAGAGATAGATTATCGTTTGTATTAACACATAGGATATATTTTAGCCAAGTACCACGCGAGTGAAGCCGTAGTTTCTCATAGCTGTTTATAAAAAAGGATGCATATGACGTCTTTGCAATGCGACGAAAATTATTTCTTATCTTTTAAGCATCTTTAGTAGGTATATATCATTCTTACTAATATTATAAATGTAAAAGTATGTTTGTTTCTTTTTTCCTTTTTTCGTGGTATAAGGGAGTGATTTTAAGGAATGATTTTTGTGACTGTAGATAGGTAAAAAGTTCAACAGTGACATAGGCTACTCTTTCCCGCGGAGAAACATTAACCTTCAGAATTTCCGTTGGATACACGAGCGGGCTGCAAGCAGAAAGCTAGTATATAATACAGGTGACGTATGTATGTAGTATGTTAATTTATCATAGATATACGCTGATTTTCTAGTGTCTGAATGCCATAAAAACTCAATATTATTTTCATAAACTGCACTCAAAGTTCTAACTCACAAGTAAGCTATCTTACTGCCTATGCATTTAGTAGAATATACCCATATTGAATAAGGATTTATTTCTGAATTAAATATACAATAAATCCACAAACTTAAATCGGTACTCAAAGAACTTAATTTGCATAAAATGTACCTTACTTTTCACGACTACGCAAAAGAATTTTACACAATCGAAAAAATATTGAACATCGCTAATGTTCGAGACATGGTAGGAATACTTTTTTATTGCGTCGGGTAAATGTTTGACCACTTGTTTTCGTGTTAAGGAATTTTAAAACGCTGTTAATGTTTTTGACACTAACATTGTTCTAGGTTTTGTGTGCGAATTCTCTGTATGTTGCTCTGATGTTTAGCAGAGATTTTGTTAACGAGTATTGTTTGAATAATGAAGTATTCGCGTACAAAATGTTTATAGAATTCTACTGATTTTTGTGGGCATAACAACCTTAGTTCTGTTGGTGGAATGACAGTATTCTCAAAATTACTAACGTCAATCCTTCTAAACGAATAAAAGGCCTATTGTCCGCTGCGAACGGACAAAAACGCTAGAGATTTTATGTGATTGTGATTTAATACCTTTGCGGACTATGCTACTTTAGTATACTTACATGACATAGTTATAAAGGTGATTTTTAATCGTAAATCGTAATGTATCGACATTTTTTTTTATTACCGTTGAGTTTAAAAGCAATAATAATAGATATTTAATTTTACCCTTATCATAATTACTTAAACAGAAACTGTTTGTTACAAAATAGATATGTTATTTGTGTTTATTTGAATGAAATTAATTGAAAACTTATATAGCTAATAGCCACAATTAATACTCACTGTTAAATTCTCTCTGTTAAACTTGTCTTTAATTTGTTCTAAAGACGTTTATTTCCCAATCCCATATACAAATTTCAGCATAATCGCAATTGTCTTCTAATGTAGAAACACAGCTAATTACATATGTTAAATAACGCCAAAATGGAAAACTGCGCTTCATTTTCATAATACATTGAAGTTATTACTGAACCAGATTTGTTAGTTTTTGTGCGTATCGTATTTAATTAATTGGTTTACATTCGTGAATTAGTTAAAGAGATACGCTCGATTACCAACTGTGACGTGCCATTAGTTAGGTTGGTAATATGTCAAAGATTATGTTAGGACGCGGATGTGATAGTTTTTTAAATTTTTGCACCTCATCTAACACGTCTTATATGCCATCTCTTTTTTTAATTGTCCGTTATGTTTGGTTATATTTAATCTAAACTGTCTGTTTTAAATAACACAGTTTCATAGTTGTAAATGTGACTGGATACCTATATTGTTTTATTAAAATGTTTTAATCGATGTGTCTCATATCTACATAAATAATCGAAAGAATATGAATGAAGAAATCTATTAGGAAAAGTAATCAGAGCATTTTGCAAAAATAATATTAAAAGTAGGTATTTACCATTACATAACCTTTTGTACATTGTTTGTTGACGACATGCTCAAGAAAGAAATAGAAAATTGAAATGAATTGAGATGTAATGCAATAAAAAATTACCTTTAAGCCTGCTTTGAAAAGTGCTGCAAGAAATAGGAGAATACTTTTCTATTTAATGAAAAAAAAATGAGAAATTAAATCACGTTGTTCTCATTTCTGTGCAATACTTATTATTGTATCTTCATAAGAGGAACAAAAAATGAAAAACATTACCGTGGCATGTATAATCTGTGCCGGGCAGCGGGGCGCAGAGTGTAAGTTTTAGCAAAAAGACAGTTAGGCAGTCGAGCGCATCGGGTATTGTCAGTAATTCGATGGATTCATTCACGCGTTTCCTACGTTTGTCCCTATTATTCAATAAGAGGACTTGATATTCCACGCATGACATATTAACATCTCTGCAAACATGCTCTTTGCATTTAAAGAACTTATTCTGTTGCAGCAATACATCGCACGCATTAAGTCACGTAAAGCCGGGAACAGCTGTACAGTAAATACTATTCCCATATAATACCTATGTATTGTCAAGATAATATAATACGTTTCTCATATTAAAATGAATGCGACATTATTGCTTGTAACAATATGCATATATTACATAAAAGAAATGAAATTTATTTGCATCTGCATATTTTATGTAAACGAATAGTCATATTAATTATAATGGCATGCAATATTAAAACCGAGGAATTATATTTTTTAATTAAAACTGTGAATTTAACTTGCGTCTAATAAAAACACCGTAAAATGGACGTGCACATGAATTGGAAGTAGCGACAGTGGATTTTTTATAAGATAAATAACCCTATAACAAAATAAATCTCATTATCAGGTCGTATCGTATTTCTGTTTTTACGGGCACTAACTCGAAATTCATTAAAATCAATTTACATTAGTCACCAAATGCGTGGGGCATAACGATGCGTTTCTTGCGCTGGAAAAAGTAACTCGTGCTCCCCAAAACGATCTGCCCCAATCTCACGCTGCGAAGTGTTTTATGGCTGCCATGAGCTGAATACGACCCAGTAGCTCCGGTCATCAACACTTAAATCTCGAATTGATTAAACAATCACGAAATACATCTCTCGTCACCCCCACTGCGACGGTCAGGGCGGTCGTTTTTCGCCGTTTCGCATAAATCCGGGCCGATTTATTTCGCCGACTATCTTTTATTTGACCGACAATTAATTTAAGATATCCGTCGCGACGAAATCATTCGTCCGTGACAGATCCTATACCAATTATATTTTTTCGCTGACGTATAGCAGAGTTGGTTTGCGATCGCGGTAGATAAGAGTTCCACTAATTTCGTCGTGGTTAAAGTTTGTTTTTGAGTGAGTTTCGATATCGCAACGACATAAAGTGGCAAGGATTGTTTACAAAAAGCGAATCGATAGGTTTTTGTGGCGCTTCGATGGGGACCACACAAGTTGGGACATCTATTAGTTCTCAGACAACAATATTGGACAGGGACATTAGTTAGACCAACCTATTGCACATACATTCATACACCCGTCTAATTTATGTAGACATTTGTGACAGTTCGTAGCTGCATTAGCTTTATTGTGCCTGAATGGACATAATATTTCAATATATTATTAAAACACTTGTGACCTACAAGTTGGACATCGACTTAATTGTAACTTTATTTTAATATATATGTTATTAATGACCTATTCCTTTTAAAGCGTCTGCTCAACTAAACTCTAAAAATATATTTTAATAAATTGCTTTATTTATAATTTGCCGTAGAAGAAAATGTACTGTGTGAACTAGTTATTCATTACTAATTTGTACCTTTCATTAATTTAATCATATGTTATAAATGAAACGAAAATAATTTACGAGTATATACAGAGTAAAGCAATACTTTTTTTAACCCAAGTAGGTATAAAAGGATTTCGAATAGTTTCTTAATTCAAATTTAAATGAGCTTTAAGCGTTTATTTAAAATATATGCGATATTAATTTGAAACGTAAAATTCATATCCATACGAGATAAATGTATTTTGAAATATAAATTTTCATTTGACTTTAATAATAAATGAGAAAATATGAATCGATGGATGAATCTCGTTGCTTCACGTTAATTGGTTACATTTTTAAAAAATATATCTAGATTTTGATGATAACAGATATGTTATCTGATAAGATATAGTTGTGAATGAATAATATGTGTATTTCCTCAAGTTTAACCAAATTATGAAGTGTGAGTGTCGAGCACGCTTCGGCACGAATTGGTACAACTCACACCGGGGGGGTTACTACACCCCCCACAAAAGATCAATGTGAATAAGTAGCTTGCTCGTTGCAGGTGGGGGGAGCCGGAGGCCCAACGCGGACAATATATTTGCAGCGCCCTACCTCTGCATATATTCATGGGTGGTGGTGATGGCTATTACATGAAAAAAAAACAAAGTTCATACAGTTTTCTAACAAAATTGTCATATATTTCTCATACGCACGAAGCTCAGAGTTCAAAACAAATATTTATGATACTTTGATACAAAAAGTGAAATAAATTAATGTCAATGAGTAATATTATAAAAGAGAGCAATAAAAGTTCCCTACATCAAAAACTTATCGCAATATCTACGGGCATTTGCAACAACTACCATTAAATTTCATCCTATAGTTTTTTAAGACAGCGTCAGTCGTTTAGCGACAAACCAAGTCATATTTCATAACTTTTTGCAAAAATTTATTCACAAAAACCGTTTAGGATAATAGCACTTATTGCTTAGTGATAAGGGATATATCTTCTGCGCAATTTAATATATACCTTTGTTCGTCCTAATAAGATTCCGGAGTGATCAATCATTTGTCACAGTTCAACGATAATCATGATTTGTGTGTCTGTTTGTGTGTAAAAACATTGTCAGATGAATGAAAGGAAAATTTCGATGCGTATACTTTGGGCTGCATTAATAAAATGACCGTCTGTTACTCAATGTTCGGTAGATCTAAAGAGAAAACAGAGGTCACGTCTAATTCTTAATGGAATGGAAATAAGGTATTATAGTGAGTCCGGTAAACACAATTCATCTGAAAGGCATATCCCTAACGGAAAATCTTGCTTTAATATCAAATTTGAGGATTCATTGTATACATTTACATTAAAACCTAAATTATAAAAAAACACTGACGTTAAACGAAGTAGGCTCACGATTTTTTATTGGTTTCACGACGATGTTCATTTATACGAGTGTATAATATTAAAAATGCATATTATAAATAAATACAATATTGCAATCAATACAACATGTGTGCACACAAGCTCTGCGCAAGGCTTCTTGCTTTCAACGTAATTTACCTTCAATGATGTTTTCATTAAAGTAATGGCCGGCGCAACCTACTCCGATGCATTGGTGTCTTCTGTATTAAGGCGTCACAGACCCAAAATGAATCATAACAGATGTCAGAAAATTGATTTATATCGGGCACACGATTTTTTCTCACTCCAGCCCTGATCAGCTTTATACAGGCGGGATAAATCATCCGCCTCATTAAGATATTGTTCGGAGAGCTTATGTTATAATCGTGTAAAAATAGAGGAGATTCAAGAACAATAGATAGTTTTTACACTTTCCGAGAACATCCTTTTGATGTGATTTAATGTGACGATATTTACCCAACGGATGCGCTTAATGAGTTTAATTGTCTTGTATTTATTTATTTAATTATAAGTGAGGAGGTTATTTGATTGATTTATATTTATTGATGGGGTAGAAGCTAAAGCTCAAATGCTTGTCACTGGCACAATTAGTAAGCAGCAAGCTAGAAGACCGCCTCCTTGGTACAGTGGTAAACGCGTGAGCGTAGAACCGAGGGGTCCTGGGTTCGATCCCCGGTGGGGACAATAAAAAAAAAAATGTCTCGGTCTGGCAGGACACAGAAGACTGATCACCTACTTGTCCCAAAAGAAAATAGATCAGTGAAACAGATGTATATCATCTGCCCCATACCCCAGTAGGGGACACGGGACTTCACTAAGCTAGAAGTCAGAAGATTTTTCAGGGTTGCCGTACGCAGAACATGTTATTGCTTTTCTTATATTCTGTGGGGTACCGACTGAGATAAATGTAACCCTATGTGTTGGAATTCTAAGTGGACCATACACAATCTAGATTCCAGTATAAAGTCTTAAGATATTCATGCTTACAGCTATTGCAAATTCTTTAACTTTACCATCTCGTAGCTGTCAAGTGGTATGACTTATTTTGTTTTAGTATTACCATGTATAAATTGATACAAAAAGGAAAACTAAAAAATGCATATACTTCATAATATTTTCTTTTCAATAGCCATACCATTAGATTTTAGTTACCGTTTACCTTTTACTTTTATGTACATACAGAATTTTTACATCATGTTGTATTTAAAAATTTAGTAAAATATGTAAATATGTTCCCGGTTCGTAAATTGCAGTATAACACCACCGCTGTTCGGACGCATTTCGACGATTTTGTTTCGAAACCGACTCTCGTCAAAAGTGCACTTGATTCAGAAATGGGATTTAAAAAGAACCTTGCAACAAGTGCATACAACTTTGCTCCGATTTCCGGAATCAGTTAAAAATTCCTTGTTTACCATCCATTGCGGTATAGCTGCAGAATGGGAGTGCTTTTGTTCGAACAAACACGGCAATGTCTAGTGTTCCGATGCTGAAGACTTAATATTTGAGCTATTCATAATTTATAGGTAGGGAAGCTCTCCGCAGGACACAAAAGCTTCTATTGAAATAACAAGAGCATTCAGGTAGGGCGACCACAAAATATAATTTTAATGTTTTTGCTATTTTTTTTTTGTGCATCCTACTCTATTGAAAATCTTTTAGTTTCATTTGTTTTAAATTATGTTATTTTTGCTTCGACTTAATAATATCCCAACACACAAACAGTAACAGTGATTAATTTAAATCAGATATAATACTTAGTTCAGACTACACTCCTAATTAATATATTTTCCTTAGGCTGTTGAACCTATAAATAATGTTTGATCGCAAACAGACCAAACAATAGATTTGCGATAATGTTTTATAAGAATCATAGCAAATAAATGTTGTAGTCCTCCTACATATTAAAATATACACCACGTAGGGTCAGAGGGCGGATCGGTAGCTGAGATGATTCGATATGATATCGCGCGGAGCAAAGGTGCTGCATTGTCTCATATACAGGGCTGAACCCCGCTGGCTCGCCCATTTTTACATAAACATGTGTTTCTATTGTCCTTGTAAATAAACGAACGACTACAACAGCCGCAGATAACGCGAGAAATGCGGCTGGTATGCGAGATAGTGGCGCACCATCTAATTACGATCGATTTTACTGGTCAGTAAGATGTAAGGATTGCTGCATTTTCTATTGTTATGTGATTTTATCGGTTCACTTACATTGATAGACTTATGTTATTGAATTACAAGCCTCCAGCACGTTCTGTTTAATTAGTCGTAAAAGAAATTTGTGTTTAATAATAACAATAGAACTTATTGCACTGAAATAGCACAGAAGATGTAAAAACGTTTAAGGCATGTAAACTCAATTTTTGCTACTGACCTACTTTATAAGCCCTAGTAGGTACCTAAAAGATAAATTGATAATGCATTCACAAAATCGAAAAAGAAAAATAATCGAGTTCTAATAATTGTGTACAATTTGGTCACTATATCCGATTAAAACCTTTTTCCGTGAAGATTATATTTCTACACAATGTCAATGGTTCTGAATAAACTATAATGAAAGCGTACCTATTGTCCAAACAGAAATATTCGCCACAAAAATCATATCGGGTGAATCGGAAATTCGAAAAGGCATGCGTTCCATCAAAAATAAATTATTTATCGGATCGAATCGATTCACGTATTAAATCGATTTTGATCATCAATCATAACCCTCATGCCGGGGCGACGTTATCAAACCGAATCGCTGAAGAATCGAGTCCAATAGCTTTAAATTTCTTGCCCTTTCCGACAACAATTAGCTATTGTTTATTGTATTGCGACGAAATGTGGTGAATTAGTTGCGTGGCATTGCAAAAAAGCGGATTTTATTCGATTCCCGAATCGATTTATTTAGAGTTGAGTAAATAAATACATGTTTACCGTAATGTAACGAGCAGTAACAATTGATGGTCGTCTTTATAGAACCGCCCGTTTTTACATTTCTGCAAGACTACGTGCGTTTATTTGATGCCTCTTCGCTTTGTTACGAGCTTGCGAACCACAAAACCGTATCCAGTTCACTATTATTCTGAATTTTTATTGCTAATTACGATGAGCAAGATTTTCCTCGTTTAAATGCACTGAGCTTGCATGTATAATAAAATTTTTAATAAGGAAACTTTAATTGAATTTTTCATTACTATTTACGTATTAAATATTTTAATAAAAATGGTTACATTAATTGATTAATTGTAATTTTTTTTTTTTCAAACTGAATGAAAATATGACGATAAAAATTATCTGCAGTAGTATGCTCAGAACCTTATGAAAAGAAACTTTTAAATAATGTGACTGAATTTACAACATTTATTTTCTTATAACCGGCAATAGAATAACAATGGCATAATTACAATTGACATAAATGTATTAATATCGTAACTGAATAACTCATTTTAAAAAAAGTGTCGCGTCGGGTACTTGACAGATTTTTATGAAATTTTGTCGAGTAGATGACCCTGGATCGACATCTATTTTTCATAAAATGATAACAGTAAGGCAAAACAACGTTTCCCGGTTCGGTTAGTAACAGCAATTCATATATAGATATCATCTCTCGTATAATAACAGTGATCAATACAAAGCTTACAAATATATAGATGGGTACAAACATGTACGCAATAAGACAGCGAATTTCACGGCACTATGTGCGAAAAACAAATTTCTAGCACATCAACCCTTTTCAATAGCCAGAGGGTTATAAATAAACTAATATATATTCTGCCTGTCACATTAAGCAGTATAATAAACCGAAAAATATTCCCACTGTGGCCGCCGACACAAACGATGCGAGCCCCGTTTGACGCGAGATTCTGCTTACCAATTTTCTATACAAATGCAGGTGATCGTTACAGAAAAACATTTTTTTGTAATTAAAACATAGAAAGGACAATGAGATTGATAAGCAATATGCTTTAAACAAACAGATATAAAAAAACGCATTCGAAGGGGCATTATTATTATAAACCTGATTTATAACATTTACTGTATTTGGACAGTAATTGGTATGTAAAGTACCATTTCTTACCATATATAAGCGGTATATTACAATCATTTATTGGTATAAGTGCGTTTCATACTAGATAATAAAAGTCAGGAAGTTAATAAATCATAGCATGCTGTTATATTATCAAATAATAACTTAATAATCCTATCCTACTAATCCTACTAATCTACTAATATTATAAATGCGAAATTTTGTAAGGATGTGTGTGTGTGTTTGTTGCTCTTTCACGCAAAAACCAATAAACCGATTGCAATTAAATTTGGTACGGAGACAGTTGGACAACTGGAATAACATATAGGCAACTTTTTATCCCGATATTCCCACGGGATACGGACTTACGCGGGTGAAACCGTGGGACACAGCTAGTTTAATATGAAAGGGAGACTACGGCACGTTTGTGCATTTAAATAATATTTATTCTCTTTCTAATATAAAGCTCAGACAGCTATGCGGCTTTTGATTCACAATTTTTTGTATACGCGCCACTTAATACGTTGTTTTTAATGTGAAAGTATACGCGAGATCGGGAGATAAAACTAGTTTATAATATTACTATTATAAAATAGCATGAAAACATTACCAACGTTTTTAATAACATTTACAGCAACGTGCTACAAATATATATAACAATGTGATAATAACGTATTATACCGCGTTTTTGATACAAAACTGTATTTTTGTTATGAGTATTAAATGTACCGTTATATCTTCATACAACAACAATAGCTCATACAATACTAAAAATGTATAATGCATGTTTCTTTTTACATATACTATTCAAAATTGCCAGACTGCTGCTTGTTTGAATTGCATTATGATTTCAGTTTTTGTGCTGGTACACGTTCGGAGGCGCCGGTCGCTATGACAACGGCCTATATTTAATGACGATATTAATAACTCATTTTTTACCGGACCTTCCACCAAACACATAAATATGTCATTATTGACACGAATCAATTAGAGCTTGAACTTTCGACAGTATCAAAAAGTACCATTCAATTCGGTTTCTTATGATATAGCCAAAGTTCTTAAGGAGGTTTTTATCAAATTTAATAAGTACCTTATACGTATTATGGTATTATGGTATACCTTATCAGTATTTTGTTATTTTCCCACTATCTGAAAAGATAGCGGTGGTCAGTTCAAGACGCATGAGGATTTTTTATTTGTGAATAGAAAGTACGTGAAAAAGTTCTAGAATGTTCTGTATTAGAATTCCGTTATTTATTTTATTAAAGCACTACTTTTTTATGCACTTTGTTATAGTAGATTTTTATTGGCCAAGTGCAAATATTCGCTAATCAAGAAATTTATAATAATATTTAACTAAACATCAAATTTACAATAATATTTAACTAAATAATCTAAATAAAGTTAATCATAAATCTCCGGACCTATTTCTATGTTTTATCTGGTTCTTAATTCAAAATGAATATGTAGATCATTCTTAAAAGACATACATAGAAATATGAACTTATTTAAATATTACTTGCAGTTAATAATTTGAATGAAGCAAAAGCTCGTAAAGCACGCAAATGGAGGCTCATCGCAAATAACCGCCTGACATAAGTATTTGGATATTATCTGAAAACGAATAACGTTTTCGTTTGCATTTAAATCAAATTAAGATTACGCAAGGGCTCATGACAAATTTACTGTTCTTCAACGAACCTCCCATAATTACGATGAAACATGGCGGATGCTATCGGCTGATAAGAGATCCACCGTCCCCCTTAATAGCCACAAGCCAAACAGTTAATTTGTAATGTCTCCACATAACTCATGCCAGGGCGTTATTTTTCGCACATATCGGAACATCTTCTGGTTTAACAAGTGTGATTAATTCGCGGCAACATGCTTTGGCGTCACCGACAATTTCGGTTTACCGTTTCGCAGTTTTTCATCATCGTTTTGAGGTATTTTCATCGATAGAGTTAATGTATTTTATGGTAATTCGTATGCATAACTATAATGTTTCGTTATTTTTCAGTTTTGTTTCAATCTAGTATCATTTCTTTTAAAGCGATATATAGGTTTTTCATTGCTTCTGGTAATATATTATGAATGCGTTTTTTTATTGATTAATGGATATAATATAGCAATGTATTTCATGACCTCAGTAACATTTCGATAATATATGTTTAAAGGATTCAAATTAATCATAGAAAAATATTGTTTACTTATACTCATTCGAAAGTGTTATAATTAAGTTCATTAAAAAATATGATGTCATATTTACTGAGAGAATTAATAAATCATAGATTGTCATTGTTGATCATACCGCTTTTTATATATTTCTTATTTAATTATTATTAGCAGATGCAGATTAGTAAAATGTTCTTACTTGTAAATCTTATTTGTAATAATAATATAGACAATTGTTTTCACACTAGCCTCGCCATCACTTCAAGTTTTAATTCGATACAATTTACATACACAAGAATCGATTAAGTTAACAACTAAATCCTAACCTCTTCGTCAACGTCAACAATAATTAAGCCGACAACTCGGTACCGTGTATAATCGATTGTGGGCACAACAATCCATTATAATCGGAGAATCGATCATCGCGAATCGCTCGCAAGCTACCTGTCACGGGCTGGCCGGACTTGCACCTTCATTATGCGGGAGCGGGGAACAAATCAAGCGGGCAGACATACGGACAGACGAGCGACCGATACAATAACGTATTTACAAGCCGCACGTAACGAACAGATATGCGCATTGTCATGTAGATCGAGTCGAAAGTTTTTTGTGTTACGCAAAATTTTTGTTCGCCCCGACGTTTACTTAATTGTATCGATTCATTGAGTTTTTGCCGATATAATTGATCGGTGAGAAATCGTCTGGGAATAACCACTTCTTCCATATTCCGCATAATGTGAGGACAAAAACTGCAATTAATGTACAACATAGTTGAATTTTTAGATGAGCTGTTATTTATCCCGAATTAGCCTGTTAATAGTATAGTTGTTTATTTTTAATGACAAACCGATTATGTTTTATACAATAGAAAACTATATTACAATACTCTTAAATGTACTTTTCAATAACTCCATTATATTTGTATATATTGTTATCATGTAACCATATTTTGTTCTAATTATAAAATTACTGCAGTATGTATAAAAAAAGTTTATGTACTTACAAATAATTTGTGATTTCTTCACATTTACGACAGAATTCGTATACCTCGTTAATGGAATATAAGTTTTCCTATTAACTGACACTTAGATCAAGTAGATATTATGAATCAGGGTAGTGTGTGTGTAGAATGCTACTCATTACAACACCGATGAGATTGGTCATACATTAAGATCTATTTCACAAAACCTAATCGGGCAAGGGTGTCACAAAAATATGAAATGTCACAAACACGATCATTTATCGTCGTCAAATGCGTCGTGACGCGCAATCACAGTTGACAGTTCTAAAGTGTCTACTGAGCCCCGGCGACCACCATTAAAGTATCGCAAACATCATTACCACTCATTATATCCAATTCATCTAGCCAACCCACGATTCCGATTCCTTAATTTTTTTCTCAGTCACGACGACACCTCAGCTATCTTAATGACGCTCTATTTTGAACTAAATCGTGTCTGAGAAACGTATGGAATTCGACGTGTGGCGGCCTCCTGTCTTGTTCGCTTTATTTGAATATAAAACGTCTCATATCTCAAAAGTAACACGCTATTATGGGCAACCTTTGCCGGCCATTAAAGCTCGAAATGCTGTAGCCTGAAATGAATGTATTACCATTTAAATTTCTACCCGCTTCATAATAATCTTAAAAGATTTTCGACTGATACGTTTGGCATCGCTTTTATAGCGACACTTAAAGGTTTCAATTTTAATTTTGCACAAAAAGCACTTATGCCTTTTGATATTCGTGCGGCTATGGGTGTAGATCGTGGTGAGGGTGAAGAGAGGTGAGTTCCATATAGGGGAGTCGCGTGGCAACGTCTCGGAGTCATCACACATGTTTAATTGCACACGAAAAACTTATTGGACCGGTAGAGGAATTCAGCTCCGTACGACCACCGTTTAAGAGTTCTGGATACGTATAAATATGGATAGGGGCCAAAATTGTTTAGATTTTTCGGTTTTTAACGCGTAAACGTATCGGCCGTGGGTGTCCCGGAATTCTGGAAAACACAAATGGCTAATGGGATATTGGAGTTGTTTAGAACTCTATTAAACTTGAAGTGGACGTTTCTTCGTGATACAGATGTTTTGTCTAAATAAGGCGTTCTGCAGCTAACGGTGAGGTGATTGGAATAATGGCGATGCGTCCCACAGAGTTCACTTGTTAATTATTTTATATTAACTGATCCGCGTTCCTGGGCCAAAGGGAGGTCGTTTTGAATATTAATAGCTTTCAATTACAAATTCTTCTATATTTTTGCTTTTTGTCTAGCTGTTAGTAAAGGTTATTAAAATTCCTTTAGATATTACAGAAATTATTTTGCAAGTGCGTTGTCTAATCTTGGACGCGATGAATTTTTATTGCAATTTTATTTTAAAAGGAAGTATATTCGATCAATATATACGGAATACCATAAATTACATTTTAACTTGCGCTATAAGGAATGATATTAATGGGTAAAAACTGAACCACAATGTAAGATAATGGTTTCATATCTGTTCTTAACTTGTAGTATTCTAATCATTGGCTTTTTATCATATACGATACATCTGTTTGTGAGCGTTACTAATTAAAATGACTTATCCTTTTAATATTGTATGATAGTACTATTATCGGAAGTAGTAAGCAACATAATGACAACATTATTTAGGTAAATAAATATCCTTCATAGGTTTAGTAGGATATTTCGCGGGACAGATCAAAACAGTTTTTTTAGTAAACCTTTTTTGACTAATTTTGTGCAGTATAAATGCAGATTCTACATTATGAGGTCGTGTTCAAATATTTTCTTGAAACTATTAAATAATAAATAACTAAGCAAAGCATATAGTTAGAACTGGGCAATAACAAATATCTCTAATATTCTGACGCGATAATCACTACAATTATTCCCATTCGTATTATAAAATATACGAAGAATTTTTCTTTGTTTCAATGAATAATTTTAATATACTGAGATAATTATTAAAAATAAAAGATAATTGCTAGCTATTATTTTTATACTTATTACCAATTTATATAACTAAAAATTGTGAAACACTTTTGAGAGTGTGTGGTATATACAAATTTACAATGCGGTATACCTATAAGGTTTTTACGCAAATAATAAACGTCAAAACATCTTTTGAAACATTCGTAGTGAACTTTAAAGTGATGCAAATCATCAAAATGATATGAACATTTATTGATAGACAAAGCAGAGCGAACTTAGCGCGGCTTCGCCAAACAAGTATTTTTTCCTCAGCAGGGCGTCCCTGCAAGGTTGAATATAATTGTCTGATTGAATTGTAAATAAGATCATATATTGTACTGTTTGACCACTCAGATCTCACTGGAGATAATTATTAATTACTACATAATTCGCTGTTTGTATTTGCTGATCGTGTTTTTACTAGACATTCGTATATGGTGATCTTGATTGGAGCTAACGAGATTCGAGCATAGTTCAGTTATTCCCAGAGAGTATTTGAGAGGATAAATAACAATTTTTCTTTTACAATTACAGTCATAAGCTTACCATTTCTAGTCGTTATAAATAATAAATTAGTTTAGATCGAGCTACGCTGCATTTAGTAGCTGCATTGCTAAACTCGCTTATAGACTCATTCCTTACTTGCAGATTAAATTAATGATGAAAGGATCACAACACTTTTTGTGTCAATCGACCATTTTAGATGGGTACTCATATTGTTATACATACAAGTGAAACATTTAACATTATAAAAGCAGGTGGATGAGTTCAAAACAAAGCACACATAAAAGTCAAGTGTTGTGTTAGTTATGAAATGTTGCACAATATGTTGTTGTTTATTTGATACCTTCTAATGTATAAAATATATGGACTAATTTTTTGATATATAAATGTGGTGCAGGACAGCTGGACGATATGTTTTAAACACCGAGTCTGAATTATATCATACAATCGCAACTTCGAAAATACTCATTCTTTATAAGGCGGCATCTCAAAGTTTAATTATGGTGATTAAAGCTTCTGAATCATATCATTGTACATGTATAAGATTAATATTAACACAGAGAAAGTTAATAAATTATGATAAACAGTTATATACCTTATGCAGTTAAATTAAAATTAAAATCTGTTTGTCATTGTATATATTGCAATTATTTGGAATTGTACATGAAAAAGCTCGCTCGCAACTGCGTTTGTATGATATCGTAACAGCGTATCAGTTATCAGGAAAATGTCGTTATTCTGAATGATATTCAGACCATTATTTAACATTTTCTGCTACACATTCCGTGAAATGTATTAAATCAAACGGTCATTGATATTTAGTAAATTCCTAGAATAACAGAAATACTATTTCTTTGGGCGTTAAAATGAGCTGCGAGTTTTTATTCTCCATACATATTTAGGCAATTCGAAATCTCTAACAGTTGTCCTTTCGTAAGCGCAATGCGTTTATATTCCAGGCAGGTGATATTTGGGGCAATTAATGTCTTTAATACCTTCGTGATGTTTTCCCAAAATAAGGCCGCGAAGTTTGTCAAATGCTTCCGAGGGCATTCGCGTCATGATCAAAACAATTTGTAGTCGGTTTTTGTGCGGAACGATCTTCTGAATCGATTTTAATGCCACGGATATCTTCGGTGTGCACACTACAGTTTATTAGCGTAAAACATGATACCGCGTAGTAATTGTATTGTCTGAGTAAAATGTCGTTAGTATTTCGATGGTCGGTACTTGTTTTCTTTTCAATACTTTATGAAGCATTGTTAAACATATTCACGTATAATATGATAATTTATGTTTGCATTAAAAAGACTGTTGCATTTTAAAATATTTTTTATTCCTGGATTGATGTTAAAAATCTCAAAGTAAACAAACAAAAATTTTGATAACTTCCCCTAAAATGTTTGTCATAAATACCATTAAATAAAATTGGAGTGTCTGTTTGTAATATTAAAATAACCACTTTTTGCTAGATACATATTTAGGCTACTGTATATTCCAATATTTCCAATGGATAAATTCGGATATAAAGGAAAACCTCATTTACTCTATTATTTACCGTGAGTAAACTTAGTATGAATGTGTTTGCAAGGAAAATTGCTATCCAAAAATTGCGAGGTAAAATTGAATTTAAATTCATTTTAACGCGTTTGCACAATTGCATTCTTCAACCGTCGAGTACCAATTATTCAGCAGCTCTGCGCGAGTTTAACTCCGAAACCGCTTAAAATTTAATTAAACATTTAAATCAGCAAACAAAACGCGATAACAGTTAACACAAAAACCGTAACAATTATATGGAATCTTTACTTGCGGCGAGCGTTCGAAAAACTCACCACGTGTTCGGACTGACAACGAAGGAAATTAATTATCGGGTGGGAGCCCTGAACTATTTGCGAGTGGCAGCCCTTGTTAGCCCGGCACGCTACGTTGGAGTACTCTCGACGTAATTTTTTGTTGCGCGCGCGACAAGTCAGGAATATAAAGTCGCAAGTCTTCCCGGTCCATATTTGGCGAGACCCTTAGGCGAGATTCCGTCAGGGTGCGTACGATGGGTATATATTTATTTGTTCAGCAAATGAGGCATCGACCGTTGTTCGATAAGCAGATGCTTCTGTGGTTGCTAAGCACCCGCAGTAGAGTATTGTCTTGCGCCGCCTGTACCAGATTTGTCCTGTTGCTATTACATTTTATGGTAAATTCTGCAAAACAAACACATAATATAGAAAAAATAGATTTATATATTATTGCATCGGCTAAATACCTAAAACGGTTTATGTATTAAAACATATAGCAGTATATATTCCCATTGTAAATAAAATTAGAAGATTACAAACATACTCTAATAACCTGAATCTCAATCAACACTTTCCTCTGTTAAGCTATTATAAATAATAAAACAATGAACTTAGTACATATTTATGATGTTGTATTATAATGGCGCACCTCTCTCAGTGTCCAAGCAGTGGACAAAGACAGGCTGTCTGCTGCGGGCGTGTACTAGACACGGAACGAATATAATTTATTCAATCCTCCATATAAAAGTATGTATTATTTATCAGTAATTGACCATATTAAGATAAACTATGTGTAGGTACTGATAAAAACAAAAACTGATTATGGAAGAATTTAAGGTGTAACGGTAGTCATAATTGAAAGTATTTAGTTTACCTATTCCTTGTGTTCATTTGATTATAATTTGTGCAATATGTTTCGTAAATATAAAGCTAAATCTGGTGTTTACACATTTAATTTATTCATAATTTGTAAATTATGTAGTAATTTTACAAATTTGGTTGAAATTATTTCGAACTCCTACAATAGTAATTGTATTTACAACTTCAAAGACATCAATTATTCAATAGATATTGATTATTGATTGCACTTTATATAGAATGTTGCATCACACAAAACAGACCGTTAACAAGTCGTTACACCGAACACGACAATATTTCACTGCTCATAAAAAGATATCATTAGAATCGAAACATAGATAGTATTCCGTAATTATCTTTAATATGTATTTAGCTAGCCAATTATAGATAGGCAGTACGGGCCGCACGTTCCTGCGACGTTCCCAGGAGCGCGGGGTTCCGGGTTCGCTTCCCGGTAGCACGTGAGAAACTCGTGTGCCATATTGAGCGGGAGTATTTTTTGCTACCGACCTTTGCGTAGCTCACTTGTTAGTAGTTTTTCCTAGGTTCACGGGCTTGATTCGATTTGAATTATCGATGTGTTTTTACTTTCGCATCGATTTATTGGCGTGTTTTCGTTTTGGATTGTTTGTTTGCTTGCAGCGGTAAAAAGCTGTATGTTTTTTTAAAACCAATGTGATGTGTTACTGGCATGCGCTGTCACGGAATGACCAGTGAATTTTGTCCTAAATACGAGAATTGCTCGCGCGCGAGAAACGCTTTTAATGTGTGAAGTCCATATGAGAGAGACCAAGGTGCAGGCCAGACCCTTAAAGGTTCTCAAATAAGATCTTGACATCAGATAAATCAACTGTTTTGCTTTCGTTAGTCATACCCACTAGCAATAACATCTCCAATCATATTCACACGGCCCGATAAGGGTCAGCGCAGTCAGAACAGTAATCCGAAAACGTCCAACAATTCTAATTCTCGTGACAGCTGTCACAATTTGACATGTGTTGTCGCTGACCTGTCATGCCAGATTTTATTAGATCCTACTCTAGTTAGGTCGTGTTATAAGGTGACAGTGACCTATCTGTTAATGCATTTGGGAGTTGATTTATGTTGAATTGGACGATACGCCCAGTACATGCAATTACACGCTGGGTTATTCTATTTTGATGTGATGGAGTACTACTTTGAACTTCTTAAAATATGATAAGCAGTTATATAGCCCTATAATATTGCGGATTTTAGAAGTTAGAGCATATTTTTTCGTATGATAAGTATCGGCATGTCACCTTGTGGGTTAACAGGTAAATATATGAATAATCTGTTTCACTGATAATTTTTTCTTTACGGACAAGCAGGTGATCAAACCTTCTGTGTCCTCCCAGACCGAAAGATATTAATTACCCAACGTGAATCAAACGAAGCTCACGCGTTAACCAATGTAAAAAAGGCGTTCGGACAAAATATATGGTATATTATCTGTGTCCCGCGGTTTTACCCGCATACTACCTGAAGTTATATAGCCTTAAGCCTTCCACAATAAATGGACTCAATGGACGAAATGGACGATCTTTATTTATTTTTCCAAACAAACTTCAGTTTGATAATATTAATATAGATGTATAATTTATCTATAATACGACCAATTTTATTTAGTAATTTTAGATTTTGCGTTGGATCTTCGCCAAAATTCAGTTAAACTTCAATATATCAATAAAGGTTAACTCCTGAAAAATAAAAAGGAATCATACGTGCATTATCGTGACTATATTTTGTTATCTTTGGAAAATGATCATAGTACTAAATTATATACCTACTTATCATTGTTATTAATACGCAGTTTTTTTTTATGTTTATTATTTTTTCATTCATAATACATAAATAGTCAATCAACTGAGTATACTAACAGCAAATCGTATTGTGTTTGCAGCGAATAGTTTGATATTTTCAATAAATTTTCTTTGTTTCTTAAAGTAATATCCACACTGCAGGTAAAATATTTATAATAGCGTTGTCATCATCTATTTTAATTGCATATAAATATGTTCCGATTCCTTTATTTAGACTTAATTGACTCCCTATGTTTGTGTTACTGTAAATTAACGTTTGATGTATGTGTGCCATAATATAATAAATCAATCTGCTATTGGACAGACTGCCAACACATTATTACGCGTAGGAGTGTCTCTTAACCACTTAGATTGATTGCATGTATCTTAAATTATATATAAAATTATTAATGTCTTGCGCCTTATTCTAAAGTTTGAATTTTACTTTACGTGGACAAGAAGTTTTCGAATATGCGTCTAATTATTTCGTCGTTCTAATGAGACCGTGTTTTTTTCAGTTTTTACACGGAAATTCAAATAACTTTTTAAAAACTTCCCAACTGCATCTGTTTCGCTGTTATTTTTTGCTTACAGCCAAGTTAATACCAACCATAAACCTAGCTATAAAGTATAGCATTTTCTTGTGTTTGATTATACGCGACTATTATATATTTAGAAATTAAAGACTTTTTAACGGATTCTAAACGCGATTTTTTCATTATATTTCACATGTGGTCACGGGGAGACTGGAGGACTCGCTGTAAAGTGTTTGAAAGGTCGGGTTAATAATATAATGATTAAATAGCTTTTAAAAACCGTTAAAAAGTCTTTAATTAAAGCTATAAAGTAAATAACAAATCAGAGGTAAATTCTGTATTTGCTAAAAGTCAAATGTATTGATCTGGTACCATTTATACAATATTATAATATGATTATCGCCTTAATCTACATCGTAATAACCATACTAAGATATAATACGAATCCAGGTAGATATTGGCTGTATTGGGATTTACATATAAAATATTGATACAAATGTATGTTTTCATAAACGGAACAAGCGGTCTCGCCCATAATTTACTATGGGAAAACACAGTTTCACGGCGTCTTATCATCCCGAAGTAATGACAAATGATCTGAATATCGCTGGTATTAAATCCTGGGTCTGTGCAGTCGGATAAATCTGTTCGTGATAGGCCGAATACCTGGGGCGAAATCTTATGAACACTTTACACTCTGAATAAATTCTCTTCTGATTGTTGTGCCGCTGTTGTTCAAGTCGTTTCGGTTTCTTTACTTTAAACACCAGATACGTACTTCTGTGATGCGGATGTATTTTGGGTGTTTCACGGAAACGCTTCTTCGTTGTCACAAATAGCAGTATAGTCAAACTTTACGTAAAAAATATTAACATTATATTTATTATTAATGAATGTAATATCATCATAATTCAACATTATCTTGTTCGTCATAGTAAATCAGAGGTTTCAAATTTTATTACAACCAACCGCTCTCCTTTTAATAAAACATTTTTCATACCACGTCAAATTTAAAAATCATTAGTTTTTCTTGTTCCCATACTGATTTCCAAAGCACTAAAGGGCACAAACTCAGCCCCCGGGCACCACGATGCCCTGCCACCGATGGTTCCGATGTTTGCCGACGCTCCAGCCTCACGGCGTCGCCAATCTGCAAGGCGGGCCCGAAGTGGTGCGAACTACAAAATTACAACTCATGTGCGAACTGACGACCTCTCCATCACGTGTTCTTTCTGCATCTAGTATCTACTTAGCGGTAATGATCACATGAGATTTGAATTCGCGATTTAAAATTGCTCTGTCTTCAAAGAAATTGTAATCTTTTGTCTTTGTCTTTATAATGGAAGGAATAGAAAAGTTATTTTAAGTAAATTATCATACGTATTATGATATGTATTCTAATCAAATGAATTCAACATTTACAAGGAAAATTTTAAGAATTTGCAATGAAAAGTTGTTTTTTTTTTTTTACATTAACCTTTTTGCCTCGCGTCGCATAAATAAAAATAAATGGTCTGCCGGAAATCGCCTCATATCATAAATGTTTTAATAAAAACTAAAACTTATATATTTATCATAAAAGTCGTATGAATAAACTGATAAGTCTAAACGTCGACCAATAAATTCCTCTTTATGACTACAAAAACAGGTTGCATAATGTTCCCGTCTGATTTAAAGGTCATTTAAAATCAAGCACTCTTTCATTTCTCATTACCGTATAATATTACATGTCGCTGGGGATCGCGAATCCCATGTGTGTTCTGCCATTTTCAATAAATCCCATAACAATGGTCATAGGCGCTGGGCCACCATTAGAGGCGATTACGTCACGCATATTAAACGCGCCTTTCATCTTACCGGCTATTGTGTGCAGTCC